>NC_087203.1:101833837-101846337 GCF_015104395.2 Macrobrachium nipponense
GTCCTTGTGTGACCTTACAGCACTTCCTCAGACCGAGTTCTTCACGTTGTGTTCAGGTGAGCTCTTATTTAGTTCTTCTTTTATGCTTCTTTTATCATTAATGTGTATAAGTGGTCGATAAAATATGCATGGGGGCTGTTGCTATTCTTCCAGTGTATGATTCATAACTTTATCATTTGTGTAGTCATTATTTCCCAAGCATAGGGTCTCGATTTTAATTTTCATTGTCATTCATTTTGTAATGGTAAATGTTAGTTTTAATTAATGGTAATATTTTTTTTACACTTAACATTTAAGTGTTTGTACGTGCCTATTTTCATTACACATTATTACAGTATTGTGTTAATAGTTCTCTCTCTCTCTCTATCCTCTCTCTCTCTCTCTCTTGCCTGAATAAAATACGATATAAAGTAAATGCTCATAAGGTTCTTTGTTATGACCATGGACAGCCATCGTTTCCCGTTGATCCCCTTTACCATCTAATAGTTGCATAATTAGCTTTCATGATATTCTTGAAACGCAGCTGATGTCGGACACAGAGAGGCCATCAATTGTAGTTAAGCCAAGCCCTTTTTGCGTTCGAGCAATTCATGGTCATTTGTAACGGTGCGTTTGTCCCAACACTAGGTATTTTTTTTATAAATTTAGATGATACAGATTATTATCCGTTGTGGCTAAGTGCCGTCAGTGCATCTCACGAGGTGCACTGTAGGCATTACTAAAGGTTCTATGCAGCGTCCCTTTGACTCTTAGCTGCAACCCCTTTCATTCCTTTTATTGTACCTCCAATCATATTATCTTTCATAGTGCAATACGACGTTTTCCTCCTGTTACTCCTTTCAGACCTACCTACTGTCAATTTCCTTTCCAGCACTGAATAACCTTCTAGGTCCAGGTGCTTGGCCTAAACGCTATCTTCCATTCCATTCCGATAAAGATTATTTGACAATGATTCTCTGTAGCATCTGGAAGGTGGTCAATTGCGGACATTCCGTTTTGAATTCTTTACAGGAGATCGTTTGAGCGTTCATCTTCCTGATCGTGTGAAACACCTTGTGAATTTGGCAGTTGTTAACTTAGCTACTGAGGAGGATGTGTTGTGCGACGCTGTCCGTCATCTCTTTTTTCCCGTATTTTGTCCCGTCATTTTTTCCCCGTCCTTTTTTTCCGTCAATTTTTTCCGTCATTTTTCCCCGTACTTTTTTTTTCCGTCATTTTTTTTTCTTGCTCTGCCATTTTTTTATTGCTTCTCGTGATATTATATTTTTCTCATCTTTTTCTTCGACTTCCTACCTAACCCAATACACCCTAAAGGACATACAAATAGATGAAATGAACAAGCAGAAAAATTGAAGGGTGCAGAAAATGAAGGTAGAAGATTACAGTCTTTTTGAAATTGGGCTTTAATAATTAGACTGACAAGTTGCGACAATTCAACATTTTACCCAGATGGTGTTTGATATATATAGTGATATACAATTGCTTTATTTTTTTCATTGATATTTTAATAATTCAACTATCCCTCACTCATTTATTATAGTCATTAATCCCTTCATTACTATTATTTCCTGCCTGTAAAGAATCATAAAATAAAATGCTGACGCCAGAACGTTTATGCCAGCATTCTGGACAATATAATTTAATTTTTGGTAATAAATTATGGCTCTTCATAATTTTAAATTATGAAAATGTCTATTTAATAAAATGATCAGGTTTCGCCCATAACATTTATCTGCAGAGAGCCATGTGCCGGCGAGCTAATTTTAGTAGTGAATTGCGTGATATTCATAACGTTTTAATTGCCATTTATAGACATATATTATATATATATATATTTATATAATATATCTATATATCTATATAGATATATATATATATTCTATATATATATATATACATATATAGTATATATATATGTATATATAATATATATATATATATGATATATATATATATATATATATATATATATTTATATATATATGTATATATATATATATATATATATATTGTGTGTGTGTGTATAATATATACATATATGTTTACATATGTGTATATGTATATCTTTTTTCCAAAATTCTGTGTTTTATTAATTCCAGTCAACCTTCTCATTTTCTTGTGCATTTCATGGACAGCCTTCTCATATATCGCATGTAGACCACGTGTCATTTCTTTTTCTAAATTGTTATAATTGACGGTTGCACCATGCTTCACCTCCTTTTGAAGCTACAAACAATCTCATTATTACAATCTTACATATTACTATATCCATAATATTTACTATCCTCCCTTTCCTATCTTTCCACGCTCCGCTCGAGATCGTTGTGATGAGATATTTTCTTGGTAAATGAGTATATTTAGCAATACACGTTGTACAAAAAAACAATTCTCTCTCTCTCTCTCTCTCTCTCTCTCTCTCTCTCTCTCTCTCTCTCTCTCTCTCTCTCTTCTCGAATTTTTTGTATTCCCAAAACCCAAAAAACCTGCTGAGGTATTTGAAAAAAAATCCATATTTCATTGAATGTTTTAAATTGTTATTATTTACCAAGAGCAACAGAAAAAAGGAATTGTACACGTAGTGAGTCTTGTAATTGTACTAAGAGAGAGTTTGGAGCGTTTCATTTTTTTCAGTTCTTCCCCCATTGCGGTTATTATGTTTTGGTTTGGTTTGGTTTGGTTTGGTTTAAGAGGTTTAGTGAACAAAAGACAGTTGCGGTGAAAAACCAGCAATGTTCCCTCGCAACGCTCAGATTCTTAGTCCATTATTGTCGTCATTTATGAAGAACTAGGTGACTTTCCTCTTCTAAATGTGACAGAAGATTAATAATAACATGCGAAACAGACCATTGATTGAGAAGCCTATCTATCTTGCGAACCGCGGGTCGCTCACATGATTCCAAGACCTCGAAGTTGTCCGTTTTTCAGACATGGTCAGTGTTCCTGAACTGATTATGAATACGATGCTGTCTACTATTCCAAACATTATAACATGGAAATACAATTCCTTATGATATGAGAAAGATGAGTATGATTCCGTTAGCATTGTTACCCTTTCTCTAGTATCTTTAGACTTCAAATCTTACTTGTATTATGACAAATGGAGCTAGCTGTGATGTTTACAGAACAATAAGATCCTGTAAATAAGAACGATGTTTTTCCGGGACAATTTATTCATAATTTTGTTTTACGGAGCTGCTAAAATCTTGACTTTGAAATTTATAATTAACTATTTTTTTAATGTTTTGTCCACGGTGCTTGGGAAAATTTACTGATTTATTTGACGTAATGATAATTTTGGTCGATGTTACTAGCGATCTTATTTTAGAGCTAGTTAAAAATCCTGATGAATATGGAATATAAATAAACAAAAATTTTTTTGCTTCGCCTTCATCCGCCATAGGCAGGTATTGATGTCAGTTCTTTGCGGCGTCCCTACGGCCCCGAGCTGCAACACCTTTCATTTCTTTCACTGTACCGCCATTCATATTCTTCTTCCATCTTACTTTCCACCCTCTCCTACCAATTGCTTCTAGTGCAATTGTGAGGTTTTCCTCCTGTTACACCTTTCAAACCTTTTCACTCTCAATTACCATTTCAACGCTGAAGGACTTCATAGGTCTCAGCGCTTGGCTTTTGGCCTAAATTTTATGTTTCATTCCATTTCATTCCCTTTCATGTCATCAAAATGGCCGCCAGAAAAGGCGGTTAATTCCCAGTCGTGATACATAAAAGGAAAAAAATATCAAAACAGTGCTAGAAAGGAACGAAGTAATAGAAATGAGGTGTAATTCATAAAACATAATTTTTCCCTCTCCATCTGCGTCATTCGGTACTGCTCATTGTATAAGGGCTATGATGATATTTTTTAAAAGTATCAGCTAATCACCGTCAACAGTCACTTTATCGATCAATTTTACCGCTGTTTATTGAAGTAATGCGTGGTCTCTCCATTCATTTACTTTTTTTTTCTTGTCTCCCATCGCTTTATGGGTTATACTTAAAAGCAATAACCGTTCCATTATTCGTTATTTTTTTCTTTCCAAAAACTCATATCACGGAAACATTATAGAAAGGAGAATATGTTTTTATCATTCATGCCAGATAATGATTGATGGTGATTGGCAGTCACTGACAACCTTTCAGTCAGAGTAAAAGTAGATAATTCAGTTTTTTTTATGTATGTAACGGAATAATTAGGCTTTATTTACTAAAATGCGGTAAACAGCAGAATTTCCAGTCAAATATTAAACGCTTTGATCAGTTTTCGGTATTTTTTTCATTCTCGCATATTCTTATTCCTTCGGACAATCACTTGCAACATTCTTGATTTTATACATTTTATACAATAGTTCCTAAATTTAAAAGTGCTCTTGCGTATATTGATGTTTAGTAAGACATGGAGATACGATACTTGTTGTTTTAACTAATAATAAAAAAAAACAAGTGGCGTTCTAAGAAGTATAAGTCATTTGTACTTCATTTATTTATATTTCGAATGGCTTGGTATGACTATCCCACCCCCCCCCCCCCCCTCTCTCTCTCTCTCTCTCTCTCTCTCTCATTCACACTATTTCAGCCTCGCTTTCACCATTGCTTTTTGTCTTCACCCTGAGAAGTCCAAAAGCCTCCCCGGTGAATTGACGCGAAGGATTTTTTTTCTTTCTTTCTTTCGCGCAACTGGAAAATCCTGGCTTTTCATCGGAGCTTTAAATTGCATGAGCTTGATTCGGGTTGCTCCTTTATTGGACAGCTGGCTCTCAAAATTGCCAATACGTCTATTGTACGGCTGATTGGGTCTCATGGATAGTTTATGTACCTCCGCTGATTTGAAGAGTCGACGATGAATTGCTGGAACAATTCAGATACCGACTGTTTTGCCTGTTACATTGATTAAAATTTCGAATTGTTGTCTGTACCCTCCAGAGGGTGATTTGAGAGGAATGCAAGCAAGGTAGCTTTATTCAGTATGAGGGAAAAACTGCCTAAATTGACCTTATTTAAGGGCTTAATCTATTTTCGTGTGGTGCGAATGGTGTCTTATTTGCCCATAGTATTGACACCTTTGGTTGTTGCTGACCAGGAATATTCTCCAGATTTACTTTCCATATTTTTTTCTTTTTTTTATTACTGTTAGATTTTCATAATATATCGTTTGTATAAAAAAACACTTTTCTTTATTAGTAAAGTCTTTCTTGTATCTATTATTAAAAAAGTCCTTACATAGACGTTTTTAAAGATTTTTTGGCTTTGACATAATTTATTTGTTGTTAATTTTAGTTATACAGATGGTAAATTAGTCCTTGTTTACTCTTAACTCGTAATATTCTAATTTATGCTGAATGGGGAAATCTATATTATTATTATTATTATTATTATTATTATTATTATTATTATTATTATTATTATTATTATTATTGATATTATTATTATTATTATTGTAGAAGACCCTCTTTTGTAGGTAATTACTGCTAAAAAGAATGGCAGAATTAAGCGAGTTGATTTTATATATTGCTTTTTCTATTTTTCTTACAATCCGCTTCTCAGTTCAGCTATGTTTCCGAGTAACTGGCCAATATTCACTTTCAGAATGATTATTATTATTATTATTATTATTAATTATTTTATTATTATTATTATTATTATTATTATTATATTATTATTATTCACATGGGACAACCCTGCAGGGAATATTGACTTGCAATGCAATCGTCCACTAAGCACTAATATGCAAAATATTAAAACGAACTGATTGTAAAGAAATTGATCGTTGGTCGGTAGTATCATTGCTTTCTCCAGCAAGAGTAACAGGTGTAGGTATCGACATTTTCACACGAGGGACGATCGTTCAAAACATGGGATGTTGGGAGTGTTTACTGTCGAGGTGCAATTCTGTCATATTCTTCTTCTTCAGGTATTTGTTAGACTAGTATTAAATATTTGCCCAAAAGACCTTTGAAATGAAGAACATCGCGCATTCTGTGCCACAAGATGCCTTGGGAAGTAAATCTTGTTTACCATTTGGCAACGCCTTTTATACCCGAGTAAACATAACTTCGTATAAACACTTGACTTAGAATTATGGCGTCATAAGTGGCCTTCTTCATAAATAGAGCAGGGACACAGGAGACATGAAATAATAGGTGGAGAGGGTAAACAACAATGTCATGTTTCTGCGAACAGTTCATGCGCTAGAAATGAATAAACCGTTTCATGTTTCTAAAATAACAATTGATTTACAACGTTCATTTAGTCATCAAAGTCACCTAAGCACCATAAATTAGTTAATGCATTAGTTTTTTTTTACGTGAATTCCAAATATAACGGCATTGGAAATTGTATTGGAGATGTTACCTTTGCAACGTTAAGTATGTGTCTGTTGATAAACGATAGTGTTTATGGGTTTATTAATCGTAGATTTCTGCACTTTCCAGGAATTGGAAAGTTACATGTCATATAGTTATCCGTATTGTATATATTTATTTATTCGTTCATATAATTATAAGTGTTCGTGTGAAAATGTGTGTTAAGGATATAAGAAAGAACATACCATGATTGGTAAGATACGCACGTATCGGCAAAACCACATACAAATAAATTATTCTTACCTATTACAATTATGTGGCGGCTCCCAAATGTGTTCCCAAGTACATTAAAAAAATATAAATAAATATTAACCACTCTTTTGCACTGATAAATGTGACTTTAATCCAGGTCTTTTTTAAAGAAAAGTCAGTTTCTTTTTTATCGTGAGATGCAGCAACCAACGTTAGCTGAACATTTTAAGCAAGGCAATTCTGCAGTATTTCCAAATGATTCGGCTTGCTCGTTTGATAATTTTTTTTTTTTCATTTCATCTTCTTACTTACTGTCGCACATATAGTAGATTCTGTCCGTATTTTATATTTTCATTGCGCATTACTTTGTATATTATTGTGCGTTTAACTATTACTTCTTTTGTTTCTCTATTAGCCATTAAATAATTGATGTATAGTCTCTTATAGAGAGAATAGTAAGCCAGTCTCCCTAACAATGGAGTGGCTCTAGAACAAAGATACGATAGAACCCATTGTCTCATTATTAGTCTAATTGCAATCCTGGAGAAAAACGACGTCCAGAAAATGTCCATAATATTAGCTGCGTCATTCACCTACACGGCTCAAGAAGACTACAGCCAAGATCAAATGAGAATTAATTACTGAAGTCAGAGGGAGTTGGTAATTTATTTAAGACCCTCTCGTGATTTTACCACACTTTCTGTTGTAGAAATGTTGAACATTCAACAAAAAAAGCATGTTTATGTATTATTACTAATACCATTATTAGAAAGCCTCAAATTACTCTTCATAAAAATCGTGTTATTGTTTGAGAAGCTTGGTATCCTAAATCTTCATTAGCGATTGGTAAGTCCTATGTAATTCACACCTGGGATTGGTTGATGTCTGTTGACAACATCTGCTTTATGCATTTGGCGAATTGGCTTTGATGTTTCCTGTTGATTTACTTCTCATGTTTTTATGTCATGTGAAGGTGCTCAGATTTTATTAGAGACGCCAGTTGTGATGGGAGAGGCCTGAAATTACTAGGAACCAACACAAATGAGAGAGGAGAGGGAGAGAGGGAAGAGGAGGAGAGAGAGAGACGAGAGGAGAGAAGAATAGAGAGAGAGAGAGAGAGAGATGATGAAAGACATAGTGTAAAACTTCATATATAATTCGAAAGTTTTCAACACGAAATATTTTTCCGTTTCAAAAGTAAAACAGTTAATTCTGTGGAAAAGTATGGAACGTGTTCAGTGCAAACGGTGAGGCGACGCAGTATCGCGAACTTTTCCAAAGTTAGAAATTAATCCGGAAAACTTTGGGCAGAAATTAAAATCGAGGCAGACGTGACTTGTGTGAATCATGATTGCAAGTATCTGATGTTGCAGTGCGCAAAGGGAAATGGAAACGGAATGATCAAAATATTAAAGACATAACAAAAATGAGATTTTTAGGTTAGAGAACACTGAACGTTTCTTGATATGCTGTTCTATTTTTATTCACTTCCTTCCCATTTTATTAAGTAACATTTAACATTAGGACTCGCGTACCTCTTTAAATTTTATAGGATTTTGGGAAAGTAAAGCATCTTCCTGGCTTTTCTTCACATATATGACTTCCCTTTCATGGAAGATTAGCTTGGAGAAAGAGACTCAGTCCTCAAGAAAAATTAATAGTTCCCCATCCTGTTAACAAGACCGGTATTTTATTTATTTCTAAACTATTTTCTTTTCTTAAGGCACCTTTTAGTTGGTTTTAGTTTTCTTTCTGAACAATTTTGGGTGGTTGGTCAGTATATATCTTTTTTCTGGACAGGTATGGGTGTTTGGTTTGTATACATTTCTTGCTTTTCCTAGACAATTTTTGGTTGTTAGTTTGTATGAATTTCTTGCTTTTCTGGACAATTTTGGGTGGTTGGTTTGTATACATTTCTTTGCTTTTATTTCTGGACAGTTTTGGGTCTTTGGTTTGTATAATTTCAGTTTTTTTTTCTGGACAATTTTGGGTGGTTTGTTTGTATGAATTTCTTGCTTTTTTGGACAATTTTGGGTGGTTGGCTTGTATAATTTTTTTTTTTTTTGCTTTTTTTTCTGTACAGTTTTGGGTCTTTGGTTAGTATAAATTTCAGTTTTTTTTCTGGACGATTTTTGGTGGTTTGTTTGTATAAATTTCTTGTTTTTTTTCTGGACAGTTTTTGGTGGTTGGTTTGTGCAAATTCCTTGATTTTTTCTGGACAGTTTTGGGTGGTTGGTTTGTATAAATTTCTTGGTTTTTCTGGACAATTTTGGGTGGTTGATTTGTACAAATTTCTTGATTTTTTCTGGACAGTTTTTGGAGGTTGGTTTGTATAAATTTCTAAGATTTTCTGGACAGTTTTCGGTGGTTGGTTTGTATAAATTTCTTGTCTTTTTCTGGACAGTTTTGGGTGGTTGGTTTGTACAAATTTCTTGATTTTTTCTGGACAATTTTTGGTGGTTGGTTTGTATAAATTTCTTGTTTTTTTCTGGACAATTTTGGGTGGTTGATTTATATAAATTCTTTTTTTTTCCTGGACAATTTTGGGTAGTTGATTTGTATAAATTTCTTGTTTTTTCCTGGACAATTTTGGGTGGTTGGTTTGTATAAATTTCTTGATTTCTTCTGGATAATTTTTGGTGGTTGGTGTGTATAAATTTCTTGTTTTTTTCTGGAAAATTTTGGGTGGTTGATTTATATAAATTAAATTGTTTTTTTTTGTTTTTTTTTTTTCTGGACATTTTGGTGGGTGTTTGATATAAATTCTTGTTTTTTTTTTTTCCTGGACAATTTTGGGTGGTTGGTTTGTATAAATTTCTTGATTTCTTCTGGATAATCTTTGGTGGTTGGTGTGTATAAATTTCTTGGTTTTTTTCTGGACAAATTTAGGTGGTTGGTGTGTATAAATATCTTGTTTTTTCTGGACAAATTTAGGTGGTTGGTGTGTATAATATCTTGTTTTTTCTGGACAATTTGGGTGGTTGTTGTGTATAAATTTTTAAAATTTTTCTGGACATTTTGGTGGTTGGTTTTGTATAAATCAATTGGTTATTTTTTTGTACAATTTTTTGGTGGTTGGTTTGTATAAATTTTTCTGGATAATTTTTGGTGGTTGGTGTGTATAAATTTCTTGTTTTTTTTCTGGACAATTTTGGGTGGTTGATTTATATAAATTCTTGTTTTTTTTCCCTGGACAATTTTGGGTAGTTGATTTGTTTGTATAATTTCTTGTTTTTTCCTGGACACTTTTGGGTGGTTGGTTTGTATAAATTTCTTGATTTCTTCTGGATATTTTTTGTGGTTGGTGTGTATAAATTTCTTGTTTTTTTCTGGACGATTTTGGGTGGTTTATTTATATAAATTCTTGTTTTTTTTTCCTGGACAATTTGGTGGTTGATTGTATAAATTTCTTGTTTTTTTTTTTTTTTTCTGGACGAATTTGGGTGGTTGGTTTGTATAAATTTCTTGATTTCTTCTGGATAATTTTTGGTGGTTGGTGTGTATAAATTAATTGGTTATTTTCTGTACAATTTTTGGTGGTTGGTTTGTATAAATTAATTGGTTATTTTCTGTACAATTTTTGGTGCTTGGTTTGTAAATTTCTTGGTGGCAATTTTTGGGGTGGGTGGTTTGTATAAAAAATTTCTTGTTTTTTCCTGGACAATTTTGGGTGGTTGAATTTGTAAAATTTCTTGTTTTTTCCTGGAAATTTTGGGTGGTTGATTTGTATAAATTTCTTGATTTTTTTCTGGACAATTTTGGGGGTATTGATTTGTATAAATTTCTTGTTTTTTCCTGGACAATTTTGGGTGGTTGATTTGTATAAATTTCTTGTTTTTTCTGGAAATAATTTGGGTGGTTAGTGTGTATAAATTTCTTGGTTTTTTTTTCTTGACAATTTTGAGAGTTCGGTTTGTATAAATTTCTTGACTTTTTCTGGACCCTTTTGGGTGGTTGCTTTGTATAAAATATTTACCCCATTCAGCCATATTCATCTTATGTACGTTACTTAACGTTAAATATATTAAGTAGAGATCAAATTATACAATTTATCTTTGGGCAAGTAAAGTATAAATTTTTAATGCCGCGGCAAATATTAAATATTCAGTTGTATTATTTTATATGATACAACTATTTTTTTGTGGTTTTTTACATAAAACCAATCCATTTGATCACTGGAAAAAAAAAAACTGGCTGCCTTCCCTGCAAACCCAAATATCAACTGTTAGCCCACCTACGCACCCAGCCCGTAAATTCAGGTGGGCAACTTTTATTTACGAACAATAAATTTCCGCCGTTCCAGCCGCAGTCACAATTCGTCTTTTCTTTTCCGCACACTGAATTGCGCTCCTCCGCTATCCAAAGTTTTCCTCGAAGTAAGCCCCCTGGCTACAAGGACAGGAACTCTTGCCTCTGTCTATTTGTGGAAAGCCTTTTGCAAATACACAAAGTTGCGATTTTATTTCTCTTTTTCTTTTGCCTGATCTGCGCCTATGCCTACATGGCTCGTTGTGTATACGTTTACAGTCTCTCTCTCTCTCTCTCTCTCTCTCTCTCTCTCTCTCTCTCTCTCTCTGTTCTGTGGTGGTCCTCAAATTACAGGAAGTCTAGTCCTTTCTAGTCGTGACGCGCAATTAGATTTATACTAACATTTTACTCAAAGACTGCTTGGCTCTCAGTTTGCCATATGTTATATATTGCTGTATTTTTGTATAAAAAATCCGAAATATAGTTTATATTATGAAAAGCCCTTTTTTAAATCATTTTAAACAAATACACAGAAAACATTTGTGTGTGTATATGATTATTGTGAATATTCTTGACAAAATCACTATGTAACATATTATGACATCTCGACGAGAAGAAGTTCCAGAAGACTGCTGGGCCTTGACCCAGGCTGACAACCCAAACATCTCTTGAAAATGGGCCACGGATAGGGCCTGAAAGTACTCGAGTGTGGAGTAAAATTAAATGTAAATACTTAGAAGTAAACAAGTTACACAGTGATTTTGTGGGTTTCTTTTTCAATCTTCAGAAGAAAACTGAAAGAAGTTTTTGTTTGATTCTTGACATGCTCGTATCTGTCAATGATATTTTCTCTGTATGTCTCTCTGTCTTGCGCGAAATGTGATGCTCTCAATGTCTACTACTTCCCCAAGCCTTATTGTTTATGCCTTTTTAAGTACTCCCTATCCTTATTCCTCCGGACATTCTGAATTATACATCCCGTGTGCCAGTCATTTTATTACCAAAAGTTACATATACCCTTATGTAGTTATGCCTACCTAAGTACCTATGTATTGAAATGTCTCGCTCAAGGATGACCCGCTCCTCGTTTGATTGCATAAGAAAGTAAAAAAAAAAATGAGAAATAAATATCGAAGGATTTTATAGTAGTACTAGCAGGACTCACCACCCCTCCACACCTGTTTGGCGAGGGGACTTGAAATTGCTTGTATTGATACCCTGGGAAACATCGTCCATAAATGTTTAATTTTGGATGCAATAACTCGTCTGTGGCCCCAGGAGAACAATAATAGTTAGACGATATTAATATGATTATCGTAAATGATTTATTTCTAAAAAAAATATAAATTGTTCCACGTGAGCATTCTTCCATGAAATCTTTTATTTTTGTATAATGATTTTTATGGTCATTTTAATTTTGATCATGGGTTTTTTCTACTTTAACATTACACTCATAGTTATCAATTATTCATAGCTATTTCCAAAATTATTTCCAAAAAAGTGTGAGGCGAGCGAGCAATGAAGAGGTCAGCATGGTTCTTATAATTGTATGTATGTAGAAACGCACGTTGAAATATACTCATGCAGTCATAAAAATATAGTAATATATATATCTATATATATATGATATATATATACATTATATATATATATATATATATATCTATCTATATTGTATAGTATATAATATATATATAA
>NC_087203.1:101851337-101881337 GCF_015104395.2 Macrobrachium nipponense
ATACATACATACATATATATATATATATATACCATATATATATATATATATATATATATATATATATATATATATATATATATGGGTGTGTGTGTGTGTGTCTGTATGTGTGTGTGTATGTGTGTGTGTGTTTGTGTGTGTAAAATACGTGCGTGTTTATACGTACACAGTATGTGTCTGTATAGTTGAAATTTTGCGTATTAGCCTTTGAATAATTAATTCAATCTAATAAAAGGGTAACATTTTTTTCCATTTTTTTGGAAGTTTAAAACTGAAACCAGTTCTATCCATAAAATAGTGGGGAAAAAACAAATCAATTAAAAACCTAAAAACAATGCAGTCTGAAACATCTTTCCCTTGAAACAGCTATAGTATCCATATGAGAGAGAGAGAGAGAGAGAGAGAGAGAGAGAGAGAGAGAGAGAGAGAGAGAGAGTGAGAGGGGGAGGTGGGGTTAGTTAGAATAACCTTATTACACAACATCCTTATTTCATTCCCCGATCCTGATTCGTCTCCTTCTCAAACGCAATTTCCTCTCTAAAGACAACAGACCTTTATTCAAATGAGAAAGACTATCCTCTCAAAAGTTCTCTGTTCTTTTCTCAGAATTTCTCGTCTCTGGAGCTTAGTCGCCGTTAATTTTACTTGAACAAGTGAATCAACATCAACAGGATTACTTGTTTAACTGAAAATACATCTGTTCTTTGTATTTTATTGTACCAAAGGGATTCTTACATGGTACACGACCTTTCAACTTTATACTTTAGTAAATTCACATCAACCGTGCATTTAATGTCTAAGCCACCCCGTACGACGCTCCTGATTGGCTGTTGCCAAGCCAACCACAGGGCTGGAAACTCTCAGTCTCTCTTGAGAGACTGAGAGTTTCCAGCTCCTGATTGGCTGTTGCGAAGCCAACCACAGGGCTGGAAACTCTCAGTCTCTCTTGAGAGCTCACATAGGCAGGATGTATGTCCCACCTCTCCTGAGGGATACTTTTGAAAGACGTAGCCCTCAGGAGAGGTGGAACATAGATCCTACCCATGTGAACTCTCGAGAGAGACTGAGAGTTTCCATCCCTGCAATTGGCGTATCAACAGCCAATCAGGAGCGTCCTAAGGGACTGGCCTAGACATCAAATGACGGTTGATGTGATACTATAGAAATCTCTATAAATGTTCATTCATAATACTAAAAGTGACTTTTGGAAATAATTTCGTTTAGTAAATTATGTAATCGGGTATGACGTGAAGGCATTTCGCTAACTGAAGTGGAACGATTGGTGTTAGCAGGCGATCCATTCTTGCTAGTGAATAGAAAGGGAACAGTGATTAAACACACGCCAGTGAAAGGTTTTGAAAGTCTTTGCTAGAACAGGAAGTTGAGAGTTATCGCGAGAAACAAGGTTATTTCAAATTCAAATTCAAATTCAAATTCAAATGCTTTTTTTCGGTCATAAAAGGCCATAGACAAATACATACATAAACACACACAAATAATATAAAAAGTCTCCACACTCCAAGAGGCAAAATTTAAAATAAGTATGAGAAATGATTATGAAAGAGAGGTGAAAAATTATGATATGAATGAGATGCGGATAATGAAACTAAATGATTCTTCCTACTAAAAGGGCACATACATATGTAGCATCAGAACAAAACAAAGAAATACTATATTCTTGCATAAAGAGCGCACCAAATGCACTAAGCATAAATGAGGCTTTTCCAGAGTTTGAAAATAATTGAATTATGCAAGTAAAACTGGGTGGGCAACCCTCTTCATAATACAGATTTCGGAATCTTCAGCCTTTGCAAGTAGCTTGTTATGGTTTTGCGTCTCAGTTCTTGAAAAGATGGCTGACCAAAAGCCACAAAAAGAGCAGATGCGCTTGCATGCCTCGGAATGCCCAAGAGTCTTCGTAGGCTATCGTTGTAACATACTCTCAGCTTATTCATAGTTCGTTGTTTCGCTCTGACAACCAAAGATATGCCATAAAAACTCGTACAAAAGCTCTGAAAAAGCATTTTCTTGACATCTTCGCTACATTTAAAAAAGTTCCTTGAAATCATATTGCCCCTTGCACATAGACCTCTATTCAAATATTCTACATGGGCGTCGTCCGAATTTTGAGCAGTAAGATATCCTAGGTACTTTATATCCTGTACAAAATCTATATGTGCATAGTGTTATGAACATTACTCACAACTATTTAAAAGTATAAGTGGCAAGAACAGGCTCTTTTCTCTTAACGATCAGTGCCACAAAGGTTAGAATTTAAAGCCAAGGGGCAAGATCTCCAGACAGTGAAAAACACCAAATAACACCCAAAGAGGATAAACGAAATTCTAAACCAAAACTTTAGATTTTATTATAATAAATCTTAAATTAAACCCACATAAAAAAAAAAACTGATTAGGGTTTACAAAATATTTTACCTAAAAATATCCTCATTCACACGATAGAACAAGAGACAGTGATTAGGAGGAGGAAGGAAAACAGCCTATTTCTAGAAAACCCTGAAAATATTCTTTTGGAGAAGATAATGAAAGAGGGAAAGAACCTTAATCCTAGATCATACAATTACCCCAAAAAAAATATTTACATACATAATTACAAATAACTTTACACGGATCACTCGATCTAACATCATAGGTGGTTACAAGCAGACACTATATGAGCGATGACACCACTACTGAATGCAGACACGGCTGTCTATCAACGCTCCGGAATCACGAAGGGGGTCGGCAGCCGGAGGATACACTGACCCGCGTCAGTAACGCCAATAAAGAAGATATTCAGTTTATATCCTTACCAGCTAGCTGAACAGATTCAGGCCTTTTCACGACTCCGGAGGTTTCGGGACGAGAGTTGGACCGGGACAAGACAAGATGCTTTCCAAAGGGCAGCAGGCAGGTCCAGAGGTGCGGGGCGTAGATGTAGTACCTTCTACAGCACACAGGAAGGGCGCCCGATCAGAGCACAGGAGACATTTCTTAAACAACAAGGTTGCAGCTTCCACAGCGAGTTCAGTAATTTGGAGGCGGAACACCATCAACGCCCTCCGTAATACAGGTGAAAAGGGGGGGTCCTCAAACGTAGCAAGGCCAAGAGGATCTCAAAATTTTCAAAACGTCCTGCAGGGATCAGGTCAGGAAACCTCCAAGATAAGGAGCCGAAAGCATACTCCTTTTCATCCTCAGCCAACGGTCCCCACCAAAAGTGAGGCAACGACCCGCAAATCACCAAACAAGCATCCGGCCGAATAAATACATGAAAAGAGAAAAAAAAACAACTCTCATGGGCGAGGTACCACTAAAATAATAACAACCTTCGGTGGGAGCGAGAAAAACCTTAACCAGTTTTTTTTTTTGTGGCAATAAACAAATTAAATTGAAAGTAAACTGAAATGAAATTTACTTTTTACAGGCCACGAATGAAAATTAAGCATATTATTACAGCTCCCCACCAAAAGGAAAAAAAATAATTTATTATTTTTTTTTAAATGAAAGAATTAACTTAATTTTCAAAAACAAGAGTTAACAAAATCTATTTGAATTAAAATAATAAAAACTTTATATATAAAGTTCACTACTCTAACAAAAGAGAGGAAAAAAAAAAGAAGTAATAGCAATGTAAATATTAGACCTGAAAATAAGAAAAATCGTTAATATTGACCATTCTTGAAACGTTAATTACTTCTAAACAAATTAAACCTTCTCGAAGGCTCTCGATAAAGTATCGGGGACAACATTACTTTTGCCAGAGATGTGTTGGATATTAAGGTTATACTCCTGCAGGATAAGACTCCAACGTAAGATGCGCTGATTCTTGTTCTTGAATTTATTTATGAAAATAAGCGGATTGTGATCCGTTAACACAATTACTTGAGCCGGAGAGGACACAGGTATACTTCAAAGTGGAGGAGGGCTTTTACTAAACACAACGCTTCCTTTCTCCAACGGTCGAATACCTCCTCTCTGCTGGTAACAACTTCTTAGAGAAGTACGCCACAGGATGAGTCGTTCCATCGGGAAGTCTTTGAAGAAGAACAGCACCTAAACCTACATCACTGGCATCTGTCGCTAAACAAAAAGGGAGAGAAAAGTCCGGGGAACGTAATAATGGAAAAGTTATTAAAGAAGCTTTCAATTTTTCAAACTATTCCTGACACTGGTCATCCCAAATAAATTTTACATCTTTCTTCAAAAGATTAGTTAATGGATGAGCAATATCGGAAAAGTTTTTTCACAAACTTGCGGTAGTAACCTACCATGCCCAGAAAAACGTCTTACACCTCTCCTATTTTGAGGTGCAGGAAAGTTTGAAATAGCCTCCACATTCGCTTTCTTAGGAGCGACTTTACCCAGGCCTATCTCGTGCCCAAGATAAACTACCTTGGCCTGAGCAAAATCACTCTTCTTAAGTACTACCAAACCAGCCTTTCTTAGAACCTCAAATAGAGCTCTAATTCTCTTTAGATGTGTCTCCCCAATCGTCGCTATAAATGATTAAGTCATCAATGTATACTACACATTCCTTCTAAATCACAAGTGATGTAATTCATGAGTCTTTTGAAAGGTGGCGGCTGCATTTTTCATACCGAATGGCATAACCTTGCATTCGTACAGCCCGTCACCGGTCACAAATGCAGAAATTGATCCTTGAGCCCTGGTGAAAGACGACCTGCCAGTAGCCTTTCAACAAATCAAATTTGCTAATATATTTAGCAGATCCCACACGGTCGATACAATCTTCCACCCGAGGCAAAGGGAAGGAGTCTGTCTTCGTAATAGAGTTAACCTTACGATAATCAAAGCAGAGTCTATGCTCGCCACCCTCCTTTTTAACCAAGACTACCGGAGAGCTCCAGGGGCTACAACTGGGCTCTACGAGATCGTGGTCCAGCATATACTTCACTTCGTCTTTAACGATGTCCCTTTTGATGGGGTTTAACCTATACGGACTTTGTTTAATAGGTCGTGCCTCCCCTACATCAACATCGTGTTCTAGAATATTAGTGCGTCCTGGTGAAATCCTGAAATAAATCCTTATAATCATTAATTAACATTGTTAAAGACGTTACTTTGTCCTTATCCAGGTGCTGAAATTTAACATCAAGGTTATTGAGAATACTCGAATTATTAGACAGACCATTCGGGTTCCCACCAGATAATTTAATGTCTACCATAGGATCTACTTCTACCTCTACCAGTGACACTGGTTCTACGTCTACCTCTACTTCCCTACTGACAAAAGGCTTTAACATATTTATGTGACAAATTTGGGTTTTTCGACGTCTTTCAGGAGTCTCAATCAGGTAATTAACATCATTCAATTTCTTGAGTACCTTCCACGGACCCGAGAATTTTGCCTTGAGTGGATTTCCAGGCATGGGAAGCAATACCAAGACTTTGTCTCCTGGATCAAAATGTCTCGTTTGGGTTCCAACATCATAATTTGTTTTCATAGTAGCTTGAGCCTTTGTTAAATTTTCCCGGGCAAAGGTCCAAGCTCTACGCAATTTCTCCTGTAAATTAAGATACATAATCCAAAAACATTCAATATTTCTTTACCGGGGTTTCTCCCTCCCAGTGCTCTCTCACAACATCCAATGGACCACGAACACAATGTCCAAATATAAGCTGAAAGGGAGAGAAACCCAAAGTCTCATTAGGCGTTGACCTGATTGCAAATAAAGCATAAGGGATCTCTTTATCCCATTCACAACCTGTTTCCAAACAAAATTTTTTTAAGACAGATTTCAGGGTTTGGTGGAATCTCTCCACTTGGCCCTGACTTTCAGGGTGATAAGGGGAGGAAGTAACATGATCAATCCCTAACTCATTCATTTTTCGCTTCAAGTACCTACTTGTAAAGTTCGTACCACAGTCACTTCACTTTGAATAGTCTTTGGAATACCAAACCTCGTAAAGAAGCCAACCAGCGCTCGACAATTTTCTCCCCTCTAATACTCCGCAGCGGGACCGCCTCAGGGAAACGTGACATCCTATCAACCATTGTCAAAATATATTCATGTCCCCCGCGCGTCCGCGGTAAAGGACCAATAACATCAATAATCACTTCCCTGAAAGGTTCCCCGACTGACGGAATAGGAATTAAAGGAGCTTTTGGAATTTTCTGATTCGGCTTCCCCACGAGTTGACAAACTTGCAAGATAATACATGTCGCTTTACATCACGACGCATTCCAGGCCAGAAAAAATGTTCAGCGAGTTTCTGAAATGTTTTCCTGACCCGAAATGACCTGAAAGGTTATTCTCATGAGATAAAAATAATAACTTAGAAAACGGTTTACGTTTCTGGAATTACCAATTGCCTTAAAACCTCAACCTGGTCAGCAGCGCATTAACTGACCTACTGACTCTATACACCAAACCTTCTTGTTTAAGAAAAACAGGTTTTTGATAAATCATCAACATCAAAAATCATCAAAATTAGAAAACTCATTTGCTTGGGCTTCTTTTAAAGCCTCGACATCCCATTCAATATCATTAAACAAAATATCTTTACTACTACTACTACTACTACTACTACTACTACTACTACTACTCGTCACTGTGTCAGTCGCCTGTCCATTCATTTCATCAAAGTCTAAATTAACATTATCGAGCTCAATCTCTCGAGCACGAGAACGCGTAATAACAGAGGTAGGTTCCCACAGAGAAACATCAAAACAATACGCATCATCCTCTATCTCCGTAACAGTCAAAATTGGGAAAAATAATTTGCTCGTCATGTAACACCAAATCTTTTGCAAATAGCATGTCATACCGCCGGGAACAGGTAAACTGTCGACCACTGCTAGTTTTACCGTACCCTCGTAATACTCAGTTTCTAGATACATTGTTTCGAGAGGATAAGAAGCAATCGTGTTAGGAAATCCACCCAGAATTACAAAATCATTATTTGAAAATTCAAAGCCATTAGGTACAGACGTTTTTTAAAATTAAAGATTGACCTGCACCAGTGTCACGAAGAATCTTAACACTACGTCCTATTCGTTTGTCAACATCAGTGAAAATAGTCCCATTCGATATGTATTTAGCAAATTTTAGTCACTTGTTTTCATGTGATACCTCTTTCTTTGGAGATGTCTCCGCAGAAACAACATTAACGTGTTCCGTGTTCCTTTCTAGGTAATTTTTCCTAGCAAAGCAATTCGCTTTTATATGACCCTTCCTATTACACCAGTAACAACTTAACCCAGACTCGTGAGATTCTCTGCGTCCACTACCACCACCAGACATACTACTATTCACGTAACTACGCGATACTACACTACCGTTATTTATGCTATCTACATTACGGTTCACACTTGCATTTTTATCAAAATCAGTAGACCTTTTCTGATATGGTTTTCCCTGCCAACTATTTCCATTACGAGGAGAGAACTTTTTAGACATATCTTTCCTTACCGGGTCTTGTCTATGTGCAAGGGAGTACTCTCAGAGGCAATTGCCACCTCCTGTAAAGAATCAATCTTTAACTCCTCCAAATGAATCTTTTAGCTCCCTTTGCACAGACCTCTTAAATTCTTCGGTCAAAATTAACTCCCTAAACTTTTCATACGAGTCAACCTCCTTAGGACTTTAAAAAACCAGTCGTCCATGAACTGTTCTTTCTTCGGGCGAATTCCACGAAAGTCATATCCGGACTCTTTTCCCTTTTTTAAAGTTCCTAAATTTTTGTCTGTATGCCTCCGGAACGAGATCGTAAGCTTTCAGGATTATCGCTTTCACAGAGTCATAATCAGATGACAATCCCTCGTTAAGTGTATTGTACACACGCTGCGACTTACCTTTTAAGCGACACTGGATCAAAGTGGTCCACATGTCCCGAGGCCAATTCAACTTCTTAGCAATTCTTTCAAAAGAAATGAAGAATTCGGAAAAGTCTTCTTCATTAAATTGGGGAACAAGTTTAAGGTGGGCGCTTAACAGGTTGAAATCTATCATTATCACTACGATAATTCCCATCGACATCTGCATTTTAACAATTGGATTTCATGATCCCTTTCCTTCGCCCTTTCTTCAGCCTGTAGCTGAAGTGCTTTAAAATCCTACTCTTAATCCTGGATTGCTCCTTCAAAATATCCAATTTCAGTTGGCTTACCTGACCATTTATATCATTTCTACTGCCTATTTCCCCATTTTTATTACTAACATTGTCATCTTCCTCAACATCTCTGGCACCTACCACCTTATTTTCACCATTTTTATTACTGTTCCCTATTTCCTCATCACTGATGATACCTAAGGTTTCTTTAAACAACTTAGCAGCTTTAATTACCTCAAATAAGAGCGGACCTTTCCTAACCTCTGAAGACACACTCAAAACCTAGAAATTCACCTAATATCCATAACTGATCTCGTTTTAGATCAAAGAGATTCCTCTCCCAATCAGGGTCTGCCAAAAACTGGCGGCAGCGTTTTCTTTCCTCATCAAAATGATGCATAAATTATATACTAAGTGGGGTGGAACTGAAAATAATCTACCTAAGCCCATCCACTGACCTAAACACCTCTTTGAATGCACTCGTGAATTACACTGTCGGATGATCCTGGCTAAAGGTCGCCAAATATGTTAGAACATTACTCACAACTATTTAAAAAGTATAAAGTGGCAAAAGAAAAACAGGCTCTTTTCCTCTTACGATCAGTGCCACAAAGGTTAGAATTTAAAGCCAAGGGGGCAAGATCTCCAGACAGTGAAAAACACCAAATAACACCCAAAGAGGATAAACGAAATTCTAAACCAAAACTTTAGTATTTATTAATATAAATCTTAAATTAAACCCACATAAAAAAAAAAACTGATTAGGGTTTACAAAATATTTTACCTAAAAATATCCTCATTCACACGATAGAACAAGAGACAGTGATTAGGAGGAGGAAGGAAAACAGCCTATTTCTAGAAAACCCTGAAAATATTCTTTTGGAGAAGATAATGAAAGAGGGAAAGAACCTTAATCCTAGATCATACAATTACCCAAAAAAATATTTACATACATAATTACAAATAACTTTACACGGATCACTCGAATCTAACATCATAGGTGGTTACAAGCAGACACTATATGAGCGATGACACCACTACTGAATGCAGACACGGCTGTCTATCAACGCTCCGGAATCACGAAGGGGGTCGGCAGCGGAGGATACACGACCCGCGTCAGTAACGCCAATAAAGAAGATATTCAGTTTACATCCTTACCAGCTAGCTGAACAGATTCAGGCCTTTTCACGACTCCGGAGGTTTGGTCGGGACGAGAGTTGGACCGGGACAAGACAAGATGCTTTCCAAAGGGCAGCAGGCAGGTCCAGAGGTGCGGGGCGTAGATGTCTAATGTCTTATCGCTTGGCGATAGACTTTTGTTTTTTCCTACGGCTGTATCCGTAAGTAATGTTTGGTTCTCCTCATCTCCCTTGGGATATCTTAGTAGAGAGGTTCTTTCTTGTCTAGAGGAGATGATTCAAACAGGCTAGTTGCACAACTTAACAACTTTATTCTGTAACTCCATACTAGGAGATGCAGCTCGGTCGGACGACCGATATGTTTGACTCTTGGCTTGGAACTGCCATTCTAAAGCATCGCGTCCGCGATAGCGGAACATTAGCTATCTCAGCAATTCATATAAAAACACATACGTTAGTCTGCCGCTCGGAAGTTACAAGTTTCGGCGTAGGTTAAACAGGTCAACCGCTTCCCATGGAAGTTGTTGTGCAAAGTTATCATAACAACATAAAAAGTTGACAAAGCTTAGAGCTAGATCAGGCTACTGCAGACAGTGCATAGCGTAATCTAAGGTCTGCTTTGGTCACGTAGAACCCTCCTAATGCCATGACCCCAGGTCACTGGTTTTATATATATAATGTAATTCTTACATTAGGCTCGGTCTGCTACCTATTCAAAGCCTTGAATAACAAAAAAATTACTTTAAACATTGTTCATAGGAGCGTGCTCGTAACATACTAAGTGATTAAATGCACAAAAAGGTTCTGTTACATACCCTTGTTGACATATTCATAAACAAAGATAAATGCATGGAAAATATAGATCCATGTTTGGTAATAATAATGATTATGTACCCAAAAATAATAAAATGGTAAAGATCAAAACATGTATACATGATTAATATGATAAAAACAGGTAACCTGATTAAGAATAATGGTTACTAAATAATGATTATAGCATGATCTGGATAATAGTTAAAGAGTACTTGTCACTCTTTATAATAGATAAATATAATTGTATAATAGTATAACAATGTAATTCTGCAGAAATTCAATATATAGGGCTGATATGTTTATTAGGTGCCCGAAAAATACCTTTAGGCATATATTAATGTTATAATATTGGGGCTATAATGATTTATTAGGTGCCCTGGAGATACTTTAACTGTTCAAATGCAAAGGCGTGAGTCTTTCTTGTCCTACATTGTTGCCAGCATACGGACCGCTTTTCACACACAACACAATTCCAGACAATTCCCTAGGCACGAACTGAAATGGCCATTCAGGCGGCCTAAACGCAAAAGACTTTGAGTTTAACCGGGTACGTCATCCAGACGGGCCAGTACGTTCCCTTGGAGATCCTTCTGTTTACGCCTCAGCCTACGCCAAGCAAAGATGTTGACGGCGATAACCAATATGGCCGTCACACTGAACACGGCTAGCAGAATGTAGTAGCGAAGATGTTCTCCACCGCATAAGTCGATGACGCGTGGGTCATCTCAGCCAGTTGCGCTCAGACGATGAGCTACTCGCGCGTTGTATGGGAGAGGTAGTGATGGGATGATCGTTGCGCCCACCCAACTGTAGTTCGCGAAATACGCCTTCTCACGTATTATCGTGTTGACCCCCTCTGACGGTATAATTTGTAGATGTCCCCGTACAACCATCGGCTGCTACGAAGATAGGGGCATGGGCGGTGGATGTGTCCGGACACACGACGTCGAATCCGGCCTTATCATAACGGATCCAGGAAACCATTATTCATCCTGTAATTGAATTTATACCAAAAAAAAGAAAAAATGGATAAAGTTTCCCCAGACAACCTTCGCTTGTATGAGAGAGAGAGCCGTTTAGCACTATGTCTAACTCACATGAATCCGTTGATATAGATAGAATTCAAAAGAGTCAGCTGTACAAATTTTATTATTCATGGCTTCTGAACAGTGAGTGAGTTTAATCTAAGTCTTTAATGACTTGTAATGATTTCTTATCAGAAGAAATCAGTACATGCCCGGTTAATTGGATATTAACTGGATTTGAGTTATTCGTCATACAAAGTAGGAAACGGTGCTATTTTGTATGATTGCCAAGCATCGGAAGAATCAAAAGGAATCGTGATCATAATTCACTATAATTTTCAACGCTGACTGATATTAGGCTATAATAGAATTCTACTTTATGGGCATCCAATAAAGGAATATAACCTAGCTTCTCCCGTCCGTTTTCCAAAGTTAACGTCAGATCTTTAATAGGCATGAGGTGAGGAGATAAAACACCCTTTGTTGCTAACGTAATTGCTTCTACGTAATCTTTTGACTTTTCAATAAAATGTGATATTTTCACACGGATATGATTCTATTTTCGAACTATAGTAAGCTAAAGTAGCCAGCAAATGTTGAACTTCCATGACCTGATCGATATTATTTGAATGTTCATTAACGATATTCATTATTTGATGATCGAAGATAACTGGCTGCGAAGTTCTGATAAGGCCAGTTCCGTTTTGTGTTGCAAAAACTCAATTCTTTCATTTTGATGTTATTTATCTTGAGGCGATTTGAGATTCCTAAGCCTAGATTCGCAACTGATCCTAAGATGTTTAGTCCAGCTAGAATAAGCGGGTTGCGACGCTCAACAGGTTGTGCCGTGCCAGCACGACCACATCAGCACGGTCACGAGCGAGTCTTCTGCCTCGGCGGTTTTATTTTGTATGTCATAAGACAACATTTCCGCGACGCTTAGCGTTTCGAGCTAGTGAAATCTGCTGAGTTAGCATGAAAATTACGTTCATGCATTTCCTTAAGGGAAATACAAACCTCATCAGGTCATTCTTTAAGTTAAGGACGTCATCTTCAGGTAAGAAAATGGCGTGCATATCTACCTCGATAACAATATTACTTGACACGATAAATACATCATCGATTCTCTCGATAATCGAGCCATGATTAAATTCTATGTCTTTTGTCCTAGCACTCTTTCCATACAACAAAGATGTCTGAATACACAATATCACTCCTAACAATAACAGATCATTTTTGAAAACCTGCAATGAGTAAAACAGATGTAATAACTCGCGTAAAAGAATAGGTTTACATACAATATGATTAATAGATATATATATAATAATTTATTATACAAGTTTCAGAAAATACAACCATTTTTTTTATTTTTTTTTCCCTCACTCCATCTACCTTTCTTTAGATTCTGATATGTGCCAATGGGACTATTCTCATCAGTGTGTTTGGATACATTTTGAACCCTAACTCCTATTGGCCGTTAAATTCTAAAATGTTAAACGGTCCTTCAAACTTAGGTGTCAGTTTATAGTCAATCAACGCAAACAGTTATGAAGACGCAACTATGTCCTTCATCGAGAGGAATACAAGCATTTAACACTGACGTTTGAGCAACAGTTATCAACTTATCTTCGAGAATCTACACCGGACGAGGGCGGCATCGAACATCGACGGAAAGAAGAAAACAAACACAGGGAACATCACCCCGTTCGCGAGCAAGGACGCAGAGTGGACAGCTATACGCAGTAGTGCAAGGACGGAGGCTGTGACGTCATCAATCTTGGACTTCTCAGAGCATCGTGCACCGAGAGACGACCGTGACGTCATCACGACTTCCGACGCGAGACGTGGACAGGAACTGTGACGTCATCCCATGTCAACAATCCTTCGCAATATAATCTGGAGGCTAAGTACCATTTTTATCTATTCAGGTCTTTTCCTCAGTGAAGTGTTGTTCATCAAGAGTCGATCGTCCAGTATTCTGG
This sequence comes from Macrobrachium nipponense, assembly GCF_015104395.2. Classification (NCBI taxonomy): domain Eukaryota; kingdom Metazoa; phylum Arthropoda; class Malacostraca; order Decapoda; family Palaemonidae; genus Macrobrachium; species Macrobrachium nipponense. Next base: position 101,864,372 of record NC_087203.1, read on the forward strand.
GGGGGGGTGAGTTGTTCGCCATATTAATCTTCTTCACATTACAGCACTTATCTTCAACTACGAAGTTTTCGCCCGCAGATTAATTTTTTTTCCTTTTCTCGTTGTCATTAACCATTTTCTTGCAGGAATTCTCCGTATAATATTTTATCATATTATCTGTATTTTTGTATCTTTTGGGGGATTTTCCTATTATTATAACACACTTATAAAGTACATTGCTTATGCGTTTACGTAGTGGTCGAGTGTACTCTTATAGATATTTTGATAGGATTGCAAGGAATAGAAGTGATAAGAAAAAAGTGAAAGCCGAAATGGCAACCACTCCGGCTGGCAACCCCAACGTGGTGACTCTCGTTAGCGCGAGGTCAGCGATAGTGCCTTTTCAAAGGTCGGGTCAATGGGTTCCTGCCTCAAAATGTTGAGGCATGGATCTCATCTGTAGACGCTCATTAAATGCAAAAAGCATCACAGACCCAGCAGTACAATTACAGGAAGCCAAGAGCTTCGTTGACTTCGCTAAAGGCGACGCAAGTGCGTATCTAAGGGGGTTTCTTTCTTTCCAAGAAGCGCTTACATGGGACGAGATTCAAAAATAGGTTACGTGCCGTGTATGGGGGTGAAGAGGGCTTTAGATGTAGTATTGGCATTGAGAAATATCCTTAACCAAGCCTCCATGACTCAGCTCAATGTTGTCGAGCGGGCGGCGCTAATTGCCGACCGGCTAAATGAATATCAGGATAGTTTATGTAACTCCGGGTGGGTTGCGGGTGCTAACATCAAAGTGAAAGATTTTATCCGTTTGATCTACCTTACGTCTATCACTGTAATGTTGCCTGAAGCGTTAGTACGGTGTTTGATAAAAAATTGCAGCCCCCGACAGTACGGAATTAGATGTGTATAAACAAATCAAAAAACACATGTCTAAATGTACCGACCTAGATCCTTCGCTCATTCAAGTTTTTGCAAAAAATGAGAACAAACACAACAAGTAAATGTGGTACTAATAATAATCAAGTTGCAGGGATGGTTTGTTATAACTGTAAACGACCAGGTCACATGATTTCAGACTGTCGGACGCGTTTTTTTGTGGGCAATTTACACAATAGTTCAAAACCTCATTCATATAACCGTTGCTACTCGAGGAATCAACAGCAAAACGCTACAAACGCGCAACCAGTTGCTAGCTAGTTGCAAATAAAAAGAAGGTCCTCAGTACTATAAGAAGAAAAAACAACCAAACGGAAATTCTGCACAACAGCAGAAACAAACAATCGTGCTTCAGGTACCTCTGTTCCTGGGCCGTCTAGCCAGAACTCGCAAGGGTCAAGCGAATTTTCAGGGTGTGATAAACAAAACAAATACCACGTAGTTCACTCCAAGGGGGGTAGAGGGCGATGTGTTGGGTCATCAATATCAACATCTTTTGTATCAAATAATCAGTTTAATCATTTATCAGATCATTGTGAGACAATTGATTTTCCTAATGAAACACACGGCCGAATCAAAAAAATCTGTGCAGGTTCCCGTAGATTTGCAACAAATTCATGCAATTATCAGTCAAAAACGAGTTGCGACCAACCTTACATGCAGTAAATTTGGACCAAATAATCATTCACTTTGTTCTTTGATTCTGGTAGTCCACGTAATAATAATGGATTTAGGACTCATCATCATTTACTCTTTCAAATTTCCCTATAGAAAAGTCCGGAATAAAAGGCTCTCAGGCATTGGGAATAATGAATTAAATGTTGTGGGCGTAACTCATGTACAGTATAAGGTCTGGTAAGCGCACGTTAGCCGATACTTTGTCGTGTACAAAACATTCATATGTATCCCGCAGTAATTATCGGATACCCGTCTATGGGCACTCAAAATATTATCTTAGCACCTGCAAAACACGGCGTGTATATCAAAGGAAATTCTATAGGTCTTCTAATACCCTAAAATCTGTTTTGGATAATAAAGAGACAGACAGAGTTTGTCACTTACATACGGAACCAATCACCTGTCTCATGAACCAAGAAATATACAGGCAACCCAACAGAACTCTCGCTCACCCGTAATATCAGCTTGCACGCAAACCCTCGAAACCTAACGTAACTTCAAATATATTAGTGGTGTAAAAAGAACCTGCCAGGATCTGAAACATTAATCCTTTCCGAAAACTCTGAAAACACACGGATTATCCGTCACACAAGCCGTTTATACAGTCGGCTCACAACAGCAATGTAATATCGAAGTCTGTAATCATTTGAATACCACTTTAGTAATCCACAAAAAAATCAACATATCTTGGATGCCGAAGTTTATAAACATCGCATTCTTACCGTAGCTGAGATAAATCACGCTCAATCAGTCGCGGGATGAAACCCTTTTGCAATCTATAAAGAACAAAATCAATAAAGATATTCAAGAAGAAGAAATTCAGCAGAAATTTTTGAATCTGTTAAACTAAAATATCATGATGTTTTTTCCACTACGAATGGAACTTTAGAGAAAACGGATGTCATAAAGAGCATCAAATCAGGCTCAAGGACAAACAGAAAGTAATCTATGTACCTTCGTACCGACTTCCTATGAAATTTCAGAATGAGATAACAGAGGAGTAGGTAAAATGTTAAAGGAAGGAGTCATTAGGAAATCAAACAGCCCTTATAATTTTCCGTTAATAGTAGTACCGAAAAAAGATCGAACTTGGCGGATATGCGTAGATTTTCGTCGTTTAAACGAAGAAACAATCCCTGACAGATTCCAGTACCATGTACCGATGATATCCTATCTTTACTAGGCCAGAATAAATATTTCACAAGCCTAGACTTACTAAAAGGATTTCATCAGATTCCGATGGAACAAGAAGTATCCCACCGCTGCCACCACTTTCTAATGTCTTATCGCTTGGCGATAGACTTTTTGTTTTTCCTTACGGCTGTATCCGTAAGTAATGTTTGGGTTCCTCTCATCTCCCTTGGTATCTTAGTAGAGAGGTTCTTTCTTGTCTAGAGGAGATGATTCAAACAGGCTAGTTGCACACTTAACAACTTTATTCTGTAACTCCATACTAGGAGATGCAGCTCGGTCGGACGACCGATATGTTTGACTCTGGCTTGGAACTGCCATTCTAAAGCATCGCGTCGATAGCGGAACATTATTAGCTATCTCAGCAAGTTCATATAAAAACACATACGTAGTCATGCCGGCTCCGGAAGTTACAAGTTCCGGCGTAGGTTAAACAGGTCAACCGCTTCCCATCCCATGGAAGTTGTTGTGCAAAGTTATCATAACATAAAAATGTTGACAAAGCTTAGAGCTAGATCAGGCTACTGCAGACAGTGCATAGCGTAATCTAAGGTCTGCTTTGGTCACGTAGAACCCTCCTAATGCCATGACCCCAGGTCACTGGTTTATATATATAATGTAATTCTTACAGATGTAGTACCTTCTACAGCACACAGGAAGGGCGCCCGATCAGAGCACAGGAGACATTTCTTAAACAACAAGGTTGCAGCTTCCACAGCGAGTTCAGTAATTTGGAGGCGGAACACCATCAACGCCCTCCGTAATACAGGTGAAAAGGGGGGGTCCTCAAACGTAGCAAGGCCAAGAGGATCTCAAAATTTTCAAAACAAACGTCCTGCAGGGATCAGGTCAGGAAACCTCCAAGATAAGGAGCCGAAAAGCATACTCCTTTTCATCCTCAGCCAACTGGTCCCCACCAAAAGTGAGGCAACGACCCGCAAATCACCAAACAAGCATCGGCCGAATAAATACATGAAAAGAGAAAAAAAAAAACAACTCTCATGGGCGAGGTACCACTAAAATAATAACAACCTTCGGTGGGAGTGAGAAAAACCTTAACCAGTTTTTTTTTTTGTGGCAATAAACAAATTAAATTGAAAGTAACTGAATGAAATTTACTTTACAGGCCACGAATGAAAATTAAGCTATTATTACAATAGTAAACAACAATAGGTGATATATTACTTGGGTAGATCTTACTCTTAGAAAAAATTATACATTTGGTCTTCCTTACGTTTAACAATAGAAGTCTATCAGATATAAAATCACAACAAATGTTTATAAGCTGCTGCAACCCACTTACTGAAGGAGCAAATAAAACAATATCATCAGCGTACAAACAAATGATTTAAAATCATGTTGTTTAAATAACATCCCACTTTAATTTGACTCAGCCTATGTGAGAGGTCATCCATATACATTGAACAGGTAAGGTGAAAGTAAACTTACCTGTGTCACTCCACATGAAGTGGAAAATTCACTCGAAAATACATGGCCCCATTTGACAATCATTTGCTGATTTTTATACCACTCACCTAGCAGTTTAATAATATAGCAAGGAACATTTTCTCTCTGACAGTACTTCAAACAACATCTTATGAGACACTTATCAAAGGCTTTAGACATATCCATGAAACAAGCAAATACAGGTGTTTTACGAGCATTATACTCCTCGGTTACGTGTTTAAGGATATGAACTGGCATTTCCGTTCAAATGATTGGATTTGTAAGCGAACTGGTTGTCACTTGTCAATAAGTGCTTTTTGCAATCTCTCCAATATAATCGCTTCCAAAACTTGAGATAACAGTGGCTAGAGCAAATCGGCCTATAATTGGAAATGTAAACTGTAGTCCGCATTTTTATCTTTAATCAAAGGAGAGAGTATAACCAGAATAAGAGCTCTCGGTAAGTAGAATGACAGAAACAGGAAGTGACGAATAAACTTAGTAAAAAAAAGAAAACTCTAAGTACCGGATGAGCCTCAGTTAAGTGCTGAAGGGTCAGCCCGTCATGTCCAGGGCTACTTGAAGTGTTCAAAGAAATTTAAAGCATTCGATAATTTCATTGAAAATTGTCCTGTAACATCTCGCTGACCTTGATTTTTCATTGGGTCTGGAACAGGATGAGTAGGGTCGTTAAACAGCTCAGAATAATGTTCTTTCCATAACTCGGCAATGTTTTCATAACCACTCACATTATTTATTATGTCAGGTAAGAAGGTTCGGGATTTTCTTTTCTTATTTATTTCTCTCCAAAATTTCTACATACTCTCATTCAAACTTGTAGCAATTTTATTTGATCTAATTTCTTCCTCTTTTTCCCTACAAAATCTGAACATCTCTTTGAACTGAGCTTTAGAAATTTCAATTTTAATCATAGAAATACCCCTCCCTTGGATTACCAGATTCCTTCCATGCTACAAATAGTCAATCCGTGCTTCATGATGGAATTCCTTTACAAAGTCATTCCAACCAGGAATGGTTGAAACCTCTGTGATTCGTCTCCTTAGACTCAGACGACCGCTGAAGTGCACTAATTATGTCCAAAAGAAATTTCTCAATAGCTCTAAAATGATCTTCGTTTTGACATGATCTTGTGTTGCATTGTAGAGTTTCCAAAGGCAACTCAATGTTTTTCAAAGCGTCTTCAGATTTACCTCTGTATGCCAGTAGATCCCCGAGATAAAACTTCGTCTGACTACCGTCATTCATCTCTACCAGCGTAGGTAGTTGCGAGACCTTCAAAGAAAATGAAAGAGGACGATGGTCTGATCCAATAATGGAATGCAACACACACATATTGTTAATGTGCGTTAGAAGACTAGGAGGGCAGACAAGGTGGGAAATGGGAACAAGACGATGGAGTAGCGAAAGTTAGTGTTGACAGTAAAAGATTAAAATCAGTATGCTTTATAATATACTAGGAAGCAAAGTTTTCGGATGATTTAGGATGATAGAAAGGGCGAGTCATGGAGTAGGTGAAACTAGAATAATTGCAGGCATGTGGGAAAAGACTTGCGGTAATCTATAGTAGATTCACATGAACCGTGCATTTGATGTCTAGGTCAGTCCCTTACGACGCTCCTGATTGGCTGTTGATAAGCCAATTATAGGCTAGAAACTCTCAATTTCTCTCGAGAGGTCACATAGGCAGGATGTATGTTCCACCTCTCCTGAGGGATACTTTTGAAAGACGTATCCCTCAGGAGAGGTGGAACATAGATCCTACCCATGTGACCTCTCTCGAGAGAGACTGAAAGTTTCCAGCCCTGTGATTGGCTTATCAACAGCCAATCAGGAGCGTCATAAGGGACTGGCCTAGACATCAAATGCACGGTTGATGAATCTACTATAGCAGTATTTATTAAAGTCATGGTTGGAATAGTGAAATGAGGAGGTTAAATGCTAATGGGATAAAGAAGGTGAAAGCTGTAGAAACGGCAAAAGGATTTGTGTAGTTGGAACATCGGATCAGTGTTTTGATGTGGCTTGCTCATGTGGGAAGATTGATAGGTTTACGAAAAAGGGTCTACAGGACGAGCAATGCGAGGAGGAAGACGATCACATATGCTTCAACCTCTTATGATCAGTATCTGAAGTGGAATCGGTATGCCTGATAAGAGATTGACTGATAGATTGAAAGAGAAATTGGAAAGGAGGAAGTGAGAGGCTGCGTACGAGATAAAGAGTTGAATGATGTAATGCTTGTAAAGGAGCGTCCACTCGGTCGCACAATGTCCCACGGACAAACATTATTACCAATTAACAATTGTCTGCTGGCCTTTGCCTTGTGAGCTGAGTAAAAACAGTGGTATACAACCTCATCTGGTATCACTGTTTGTTGCCATATCTACTTCCATCGTTTCAACGCTTATGACGTCATCCTGCTTCGCCTATGATATGGTAACGATGCTTGTCCGTCGTACATTGTTCGACCGTGTGAACGGACCTTAAACCTTCTCGAACTCGTCTCTCAAATGGACGTCGTGGACTCTCATGTGAGACATGAACCTGGTGTTCGTTCCCGATGCGAGTCAGAATTTTATTTCTGTGAAATACGCTCTTATGTTGATGAATTCATTCATGTTAACGTTGAACGCGTAAACCAACTGACTCACTAGTGGGTCAGGAAGATGAATAAAATCCCTTGGTATTGTATTCGGGAGCCTGTCCAGGAAAAGGCTTCAGGAAGGATTGGGGAACGATGGGATAGTGAAAAGTGTATAATTCGGAAGTGCTTGTAGGAGGCAATAGAGGAAGGCTCCCCAACACCCCCTTTTTTGTATGTGCGTTTTTAATCTTTCCTTTCCAAACTAAATAAATGTTATACCTTCTTATCTTCTTGCAATCTCTCCACAGTTTTACTTGTGCTGACTTTTTAACACGTTCTTTTTTTATATATCTTACCCTTTCAGACATCATTGTATTTCTGAATGTCTAACCTTTTCAGCCATCCACACCAATATAAAGAATTTAGACAGTTCATTTCAGCAGTTTCTGTCCTTATCTTTCATTCACATTTGCAATTTCACTTCGCTTCCATAAAGACGTCGGTCTCAGAAACATTGCACCTCTAGAGAGCTTTGTTTTCTTTCCTTTACACGTCTGGTCTTGCTGTTCATTTACTTGGACCTATCGAAAACGCTTTATGCTTTCTAGATATGATTACATTTTTCAAGAATGCTAAATAATACGGACACCAGTCATTTTGACCTAAGGCTCTTAGACAATGGAACATAAATCTCTCTCTCTCTCTCTCTCTCTCTCTCTCTCTCTCTCTCTCTCTGAAACCCACCTAACAGGAATTTTGTCGCCGTAGTAGCATCTGCAATTCTAAGAATATTCGTCGGAAACTAATAGAAAACGAGTTCATTGTTTGCGTTGGTTTACAATTTTCATTTTACGTAATTGGAAGTAAACGTAGTCAATATATATCTTCCATAATTATCCACTTCGGAGACTGGGCTTGCGTGGCGTGACGTTCCTCAGTGTATTATTTCCATTTACTTCGTGAGTTCTTCCTGTGGTAGAAAAACCAGTACTTCCTTAATCTTCCGTTAACGATGGATTTTTTCTTCTATTTATAGTGGTTGTATTTCTTTATAGTGTTTTCTTAACATTCACGTGAAATTTTTCAACCAATTTAATTATTCCATGACACCTTGTCGGCTTATCCACAATTTGTTACTGTCTTTTGAATGCCTGACACTGTATACTTTGTTTTATTGAGAAAAAGTGGGAATATGAGGCAAAACGCGTTCAATTCCAGCTTTTCTATTCTGCTTTTTCTTGTAATTAAGTTTACAAAGAACTTCACGATGTTATAAGCATAAATCAGTGCAACGGTTTATTTAAGTTAAAAACAGTTTATGTTCATCGACTTTAATGCTAGAGTAAGTGGCCATAGCTATTTCTAAACATAAAGTGAAACTCATGTTGCATTGAAGTGCAAACAATTCGTTAATAAGAATAATGCAGTTTTTCTTATTAAGAACTACTATTAAGCATTTTAGTTTGATCATCCTTGCTTGGATATCCTGAAAATGCTGATATTTTCTTCAGCATTTAATAATTTATTTCATAAAGAAAATCACACAATCATCTTTACAATAATGGTCCTGCCACTCAGGATGATGGAGTCAATTTGTGACGTCGTTACAACGTGAAGTAATCAGTTATCTTTCCATTGATATGTCAGAATTTCTTAAGGTTAAGCACCAACAGAAATTGAAGGGGTTTATAGGTTTTTCATTGTGTACCTTAAAAAAGATATATGTTTTCGGCAATTTCAGTGTTTCAGCGTCCTTACCTTTAAAAATGTATTTATGAAACTTGTTATGTTGTCTCGGAGCAAGTATAAGTGTAGAGAACCTTTACTTGAGCGTAGGACGCTCCGCCTTCAAGAAGAAAAGGCACTGAGAAGTTCCACTTTAAAATTTCACTTATTTTCATGCTAAGTATTTCTTCAGGTTGGAATGAAATTTAAAACAATACCAGCTAAGATCAGTAAAAAAAGAGAGAATATAAATAATCATTTATTGGAATCTTAAATAGAATAGTTTCCTTTTATGTTTAGAAATTACAAAGGCCATAAATCGAGGCAGATGTGGCAAGTGGTCAGATATTGCTTCTTGCAGAACTTGAGGGTCGTAAGTCCGCTCGAGCGTGTTTATTCCGCAAGCCTTCAAGAGTCCTTGATAGGTCGCGAACGCCCACTGGAAATGCTGAGCGTCTGTTTCTCTGCTTTGTTTCACACGAGTGGTTGTTTTGCCACATGTGTTCCTGACACATTGGGAGAGAGAGGCAGATAATCACACACACACACACACAGAGAGAGAGAGAGAGAGAGAGAGAGAGAGAGAGAGAGAGGTGGAGGCCGTGAAACGTTTTTTTTTTTTTCTTTTTTTTTCATTTTTACACATCAACACTAATGTACGAATAATACTTTTCAGATTAATTTTATTTCATGTTCGTAACCATGCAATTTAGATAGATTTATATTGAAAAAGTTTTTCATGCTGACTGAAAGAAATATTGGTAACGTAAAATTCCTGCAAACTCTAAGTTGAATTCTTTTAAATGTGGCATTTTATGCCGACCGATAGGAAGAATATTATTAACTCTAATAATTGAATTCTTTTAAATGTGGTATTTTTAGTTAAACACGTGGTTAATGTGGTCTGTAAGATTTTCGGTAAAATGGCTGTTTGCTTTAAAGTTATTGAAATTTTCGTCTTGGATTACCTTTATCTTTTTCTTATAGCAAATTTAATTTATTTTAAAAATTTACTTTACAGTATTGCTTTGCGATAGTTAAAATACCGAAATTTTAACCAAAATTTTGTGTTGAGGTTTTTGATGCAGTATTTTATTGGAGTTCGCAGATCCTAGAAAGGATTGTGTACATAATTAACAGTGAAGTTGCCTAGCTCTGTAGCTTGAAATAATCTCTCTCTCTCTCTCTCTCTCTCTCTCTCTCTCTGAACTGCTCCATCCATTATAATTTTGATTTGAGAGTCTCTCCTCTAATAGTTATGGTGAATGCCAATGGGGCTACAATTCATAAATGCTTTCAGTCATCTCTCTCTCTCTCTCTCTCTCTCTCTCTCTCTCTCTCTTGGCATGGCATGTTGTTAGCTTGTTTCATTGAAGAGTAATTTGGCTTAACCTTTCCTGATTTTTATAGTATCCGTGCGCAGGTTCACACGAAGAAATGTAAAAGTAAGCGCAATCAAATAATTTATCGGTTTTTTATTATCCAATTTTCGTAGTCTTTATAGAGACGGCTGCTGGTTTTTAAACCTGCCTCACAACGCGAAGGCATTTTGTGTATTTTTTTCTTTTGGTGGTCTGTTGTTTGTTGAGTGATTTTGTAAATATGTATAGAGAAAAGACAACAGATGCTTCATGGGATAGACTGGGGAATATGGGAGCACTATATCCATCCAGGCGGAGCAACCCCAAAGGAACTGGAGATTTATGACTCTCAGAAAGACTTCATGGTGAAAATCTGTGCCTCTGTGTCGTTATTTTTATTTGTTCTCCTTGAAGTAAAACTTTCATTAAAAAATGGATGGGTTTTATGAGACTTTAAAGAGAGCAACTAAAATGGAATAAGAAATGCGCAGCATGAATTTCATGAGAGATATATTAGAATATCCTGGAAACGTGAATTTGAAAGATTATTGGTCCGCCTACGGATTTTACAAAAATAATTTTGCAATGGAAGGTAGAGTAATTTACCAGTGTTAGCGGTCAAGAGAGAATGGAGATATGTGCCTATTAATTTCTTAAGCCATCTTAAGCACGCTCTTTATTGTATGAATTTATTAAATATAATATAATACAATATATATATATATATATATATATATATATATATATATATATATATAATATATATATATATATATATATATATATATATGTAAATTTTATGAGAATTTAGAAGAATGAAATCAACCTGTATATCCATCAGCAAAATTGATAATGGGAAAATTTTCTAAAAGACGAATAGAAGAGAATGTATCAATAATTCCCCCAGTGATGGTAGAGTAGTTTACGTATGTTTGAAACCGTTAATCGTGTTCATTTTGTATATTTTTTTTTTTATTTTGAAAATACCTGCCTGCCAATTTGTATCCATTGATTTTACGATAGAAGTAGTAGGGCCATGCTTGTGTATTTTAATTTACATAAATTATTGTGTGTAGAATTGCAGATTATTGAGATTGTTCTTCATAAAATAGTCAGGGGAAAATTTAGACTTTTTTTCTTTACTAAATTAAGAAATTAAGGTTTCCCCAAAAGCCCAAGACATTTTGGGATTTCAGACTCAATGACACAATAAGTGTAATCGCAACATGCAATGTCCATGAAAATATAGGAAAATGTCCACCTTTTTCGATTTGCTTGAATTTTTCCTGTATTGGTAGCTGTATTTTCATGGGTAATAAAGACGTGTTTATTCAGCCGAAAGCGTATCTCGTGTCTTGTAAAGCGAATCATCCCGGGGGAAGGAAAGGAAAGTTTTTCCGTATAAGAAATATTTCATCCCAAACTTCTACACAAGGGAGACGTATCCTTTCAAAAGCAAGGACGGAAAATAGAGAGAGAGAGAGAGAGAGAGAGAGAGAGAGAGAGAGAGAGAGAGAGAGAGAGGAGAGAGAGATCATTGTGGGCAGTGAGAGGGAAAGACACGGAGCGCTTTATCGTTACACCCTGGAGATCGAAAGATTTTGGAAAAATTTGAGCAAATCTGAATTCTATAGTCTGAGGAAATGAAGGAGAAAGCAGTCAATGGTATGTCTTCTTTCCTGAAGAAAAAGTTGATGAAACTTGGGCAAAAGAGGGCATACCCTTGACTGCTTTCTCCTTTATTTCTTCAGACTGTAGAATTCAGATTTGCTATAATTTTCTTCAAAATCTTTCAATCTTCAGGATGTAACAATAAAGCTTTCCGTCCGTCTTTCCCTCCACTGCCCTCTCTCTCTCTCTCTCTCTCTCTCTCTCTCTCTCTCTCTCTCTCTCTATATATATATATATATATATATATATATATAATATATATATATATATATATATCTATATATATATATATATATGTGTCATACCACATCACCTTGATTTATATACATACATCGAGCTACAAATGTCCTTAATACCTAATTCGCTCTACCTTGGAATTAATATTTTTTCATATATGTTAACCAAAGAAGAATTTTTTAGTCGATAAGAAATTCGTCGGCTCACGGTTAATTTATATGAAAAATATATTAATTCCGAGGTAGAGCTAATTATATATTAAAGGACCTTTGTAACCGCACGGTATATATATTATATAATATATATATATATATATATATATTATATATATATAATAATATCGATATGATAATATATATATATATATATATTGTGCTCATTTATAATTAATCTGCTTATAACTAGCGTATATGTCATTATGCCTACGTGTCTGTATTTAAGATTTTAATAATCACAAAGTTCACGGAAATAAACAAAATACAAAATTACCTTAATTCTGATGTATCCTCCAATTAGTGTAATCCTTCAAACTTCTATATTAACAGGAAAGGAACAGGCAAAACTCAAACTTCCATATCCATAAAAAAACCACAGATTTTTAGGATGAGTCTTATTTGTTGGTTTCTCTGTTTTTCTTTTACTGGATTAGAATGGCCGCTGTGTGAATGAATTATAGAGCCGTTAAAAGATTAATTACAATTGTAAACGGTTTAATTATTCGTAAAATTTTGAGATATTTATTGGACATTAAGAACCTTAATTGGGATTCCACAGAGGAGATAACGAGGAATAGTTTTCCATTTTTAAGAATCAGTTCTAAGGTACTGAATTACGCGTCCACTGTGGACGCGTAATTCAGTAATAGCAAAAGGAACCAGGTGTTTTTGCACACACGAGAGAGAGAGAGAGAGAGAGAGAGAGAGAGAGAGAGAGAGAGAGTGATTCTAGCTTATGATAAGCGTTTAATTAAATGCTAATATTCTGTTCATGGAGGATGCTTACGACTATTTTCACTTTAATTATATTCAAAATTAGATTTCGGACCACCACCCGTATTTTATCCTCACGAGGTCGTCTAATAAGACGTTATCTTTTCGTCATGAGGAGCGACAGATGAGGATGACAGAGGCACCTCGTAAAGCAACCGAAGAATTTGACCAGGTCCCGAGGAGCAGTGAGGATGTTTAGCACGGGCATTCAGCAAGATGGAATATATGTTATTCCATCTTGGGCATTCAGTATTAAGCGGTTTTCCTCAACACGAGTGTCCCCCGAAGAACGATCCCTGTGCTGAAAACTTCCTTCCGTAGGGGGCTAGTGACGTCAGTGCACCTCATATGTTGCACTGTAGATATTACTGTAGGATCTTTGCAGTGTCCCTTCTGCCCTTAGCTGCAACCTCTGTCATTCATTTTACTGTATTTTCGTTCATATTCCATCTATCTTTCCTAACTCTCTTAATTAATTATTTCATACCTCAACTGCGAGTTTTTCCTCTTGTTACACCTTTCAAATCGTCTGTCAGTTCCCCTTCAGCGCTGAGTGATCTTAAAGGTCCCAACGCTGGCTTTGGTATAAATTCTATATTCTGATCTATTATGAAAACTTCCACAACATTAGCTGTTTTTTGGACCCTTACAGAAGACCCCTCAGAGGTTCATCGATGTCATGCAGACGCTGCGCCGTACATATCTATTATCTTTCCCGTACATTTTTGCCTCCTGGATGTTGAGGCCCTCCTTTCCCGGTATCGCTTTCATTACCTCTACCCAGGATTCTCTAGGCTTTCTTCCTACCACTTTCGAATTGTTCTTTATGCATCAACCAACATCCTCCATTCCTTCCACACGACCGAACCATCTCAGATACTGATTCTTTCGCCTCCACTGAAGTGTTTTCCACGTTCATATGGTATTACAGTATGCATGCATGTATGTGTACCTTTCACCGTATGGATGTATATTTATTATTGGAGTATTATAGAACTGTTGATAGTTGTTAATTTTGTAACGGTAACTTTGTATTAAATTAGCTAATCGCTCCAACCCGTGTCTGAAAGCTGTAATCTGTCGTTCTTTGCCGTAAAGTAATCTCTCTCTCTCTCTCTCTCTCTCTCTCTCTCTCTCTTTTCCTTTGATTCCCATATACACATGGCCGTATATTCCGTCTCTCACGGAACCCCTCGTTTAGATATTCCGGTTTATTCACTATTCGTGGCGCTCCATCTGTTTCTCCATCCGTCATATGTTTCATGTGGGTCGCCCCCCCCCAACCCTCCCCCCCAAGGCCGGCCAGATATCCCGCAGACCCGAAAACCTCGATTTCTTATCTTCCAGCTGACAGGTGGCGGACCCATTTCGTCCTTTCATTTCATTTGTTTTTTATCTTTCAGTTTGGTGCATAACAGGATATGATTAGGTTCCTCTCTTTAATAAGAGGATCTATGGCTCTGTGAATATTTTTATATTTTGCCTTTACTGTTTATTTAACTACCTCGAATTCTTTTCTTTTTTTAAACTTTAGCTCTTCTTTTACATTCTTTTTTTTGTTGTTTACCTTTAGCGCTTCTTTTACATTATTTATTTTACCCTGTACCGCCTCTTTTACATTCTTTTTTATTTTTTTACCCTTTAGCGCCTCTTTTACATTCTATTTTTACCCTTAGCGCCTCTTTTACACACCCTTCTTTTTTCCTCTTATTCTTGTCTTCCCTTTGTAATTTCTGATGTTTCCATCTCCTTCACCTTCCCGTTAGTTTTTCTTTTTATTTAACCATATCTTTCGTTTCTTCGTTTTTTTTTTTTTTTTTTTTTTTTGGTTTACGTGTCCTATTTTATAATGATAGTTTTCCGTACTGTATTCTCGTCTGCGCTCTCTAAAAGAAAGTGCATCTTCATTTATTTTTCCACATTTATTTTTCCATCTAGAGTCTATCCTTCCTGATAAGCATACGAGAAAGGTGCGAGGAAGCTGAGAGATTCAAAAGTTTTATGGATATTGATTATACACATCTAGTTTATACTAAATATGTTATGTTTATATTATCCCTTTTCAAGTCAATTTTTCCCCTTTATCTTACCATGAACACAGAACCTGTCCTTCCATTCCGTCTCATTTCCCCCCTAATCCAGAGGCGCCTTTAGGGAATGATTACCGTCCGCAGTATCACTTGATACCTGCGGGTGCAGCACAGGATATTAATTCGCTTGCCGTAAACATTTTCTTTTTATTTCATCCAAGGACGATATTGCCTTTAAGCCACGATCAGTTTGAGTGCTTTTTGCGGTGCACGGTCCATGAGTTGTCTGTCCGTCCGTCTGTCAATTTCAATCGCGGCAAAACGGCTGGTCTGATGGGGATGAAATTTTGCAGGATTATAGTGGGGAACCCTAAGATGGTTAATAATGGCATTTCATCCTACCTCCCCCGCTCCTCCGAACGGGGTGGGGGTGAGAAGGGATTCCCTGAAACGGAGCTGGTTATGCCCGCGAAACGGGCTGGTTATGCCCGTAGACTTAGTTACTTTACGAGTTTATCATACATAATAGTTAAAAAACACTAGCGAGTCACATAATGAAGCAGCAGAAGACTATGCTTTAGTAAGGATTGGTAAATTGCTAGTCATATAATAATAATAGTGAAGATGTGGGGGCGCCGAGTCGAACAGATTCCCGAAAGCTCTCTGTACAGATTTATCTTTAAATATATGATCATATACTTAACTGTGGATGTTTCTCTAATAATAATAATAATAATAATAATAATAATAATAATAATAATAATGATAATAATAATAATAATGTGAACTCTTAGAAACAAGATATATTATGAATATTTAGACCTTTCTGCCTTCGAAATTTCTTCATGAAATCATGTCGCCACCTATCCTTCTCCCCAAGTGGAGATCTCAAAATGATTCACAAACTAGCATATGTATCAAATTTAATTTTTTTTACTCACATTAGTTCCATCGCTTAAGCATTTTCCCAGAGACAAGGTACATGAACCTGAGTAAAATTCTATTAGCTGCAATTTCTCATACCGACATACCATTACCCGTTAATGGTTGGCCATCAGTTTTTGGGAATAAATTATCCCCAAGACGCAATAGCATTTAATGAGAGTGGTGTGCGTTTTGTCGTTCATATCTTTGGCAGTTTTTATTTTCTCTTTTGTTAATTGCGGAGTAATAGACAAAGTCGCTTATCATCCATAAATCTTTAAAACTTGTCGTTTTTAGATTGTTTTTATGATTAGGTCGCTAAATGCCTTAGTGAAGAAGCAATCAATTTGTTCTAGTTTCTTGCTGATTACAATGAGAATATATTGATATAGATCTTTCATTTATCATTGCTTCATTCGGAATGAATAGTCATTTCCTTCAAGACCAGACCATATACCTATATGTATATCAAATGCAGCAGTCTTTAGAGAGGGGTGGCTTAAAGGGGAATGTGAATAAAACGAGAGGTTTTTGTGACCAGTAGAGAAGATAGAGACAGATTAGTAACATGAAAGAAGAGACTCGATTATAAAACAGGTGGAAAAGTTTAAATACTTAGGATCTACTATAAGCCAAGAGGTAGGATGTGAGGCTGAAGTTGACAGTAGGATAAAAAGCAGCGTTGGGGAAGTGGAGAGATGTAGTTGGAGTAGTATGTGATAAGAAAATGACAATGATGCTAAAGTCAAGATCTATAGCACAATAATAAGACCAGTGTTAATGTATGAATTGGAAATATGGGTTATAAGAAGAAAAGATGAAGTAAAGATTGAGAGAACAGAGATGAGAATGCTGAGGTGGATTATGGGAATATCGCAGCTTGAGAGATTGGAAAATGATGAAATAAGAAGAAGGGCAGGTTTAGTAAAGATTACAGAGGTGATAAGAGAGTCACGATTGGGATGGTTTGGACATGTGTTGAGGATGGATGACGAGGAGGGAGTGAAGAAGGCTTGGGAAGGGCCTGTTAGAGGAAGAAGATCGAGAGGGAGACAGAGAATTAGATGGCGAGATAAAGTGAAGGACGAAACGGAGAGAAGAGATTGGGTGGAGGATGATGCCCTTGATAAAAAGGCAGTGGAGAAGGCGCATCAGTCAACCAACCCCTTAATGTAGGGATAA
>NC_087203.1:101886337-101889692 GCF_015104395.2 Macrobrachium nipponense
TGTGGGGCTGGAGGTTACAGTTTATTTGTCTTGTAGCAGGATTAAAGCAAAACATCACGCGTGGCTTTATACGAACATTTTACCAAAGAGTGGTTTCATGGGTGGCAATAAGTGGTTGGATATTTGTAGCGGTAAGATTGTGCTTTTTTGGAAGATGATGATATTTTGGGGGTTTAAAACTTAAGTCGGCTATGCAAAAGCTTCGATTTCCGTACGTCCAAAGTTATTTTGTTTTCATTTTTATAAATTGGGAATCTTTTGTTTTACTGAATTTTACTTGGAAGAAAATTCAAGAACTTCATATTATTTTGTTCTCTCTCTCTTCTCTCTCTCTCTCTCTCTCTTTAATGAAGCTCCGTGTAAAAAGGATAGGTGCATTTTTTAACCCAATATCCCCAAATATTTTTATAAAACTATTATGTTATCCCCAGCATTTTCTTCGTCTGTGCAGCCCTTGAAAAAGTAAGTTTAAAAATTAAGTTAACAATTTGGACTTGCTCCCGAATTTCCAAATTCAATTAAAAGATAATTTTATTTTAATAATCCTTCGATTCCTTCCCTAATTGGGGATCAGTGGAACTAACCTTTATTACTTTCTGGATTTGTAATTTTTCAAAGATTACATACTATTTGTGTTTAACCGTATATATATTGCCAGCTTTTATACTTAATTGTATTGTTTTATGAGCACACGTGGGCCCAGTTTTGGCCTTTGTGCAGGTGAAATGGTCTGTTTTAATGTTGACTAAATAGACTTCAGTTTACTCTCTTGTTAGTTGTAACGTGGATGTTGACAATGACAGTGTTAGGAATAACAATTGTGACGATATGTTTCTTCTTTGTACTATTACTGTTGTTGTTATGATAACAACAAAGGAAGTCATTATACGCCAAAAAAAAAATAACCAGTTGTGAAAATCATAGGAACCTGTTTGATGGTTATGGGGCTATTATTATTATTATTATTATTATTATTATTATTATTATTATTATTATTATTATTATTATTATTATTATGAACACTGAAAGATTGAGAATATTTCAAGTTGATAACTCAATCGATTAGATAACGCTCTCTTACATACGTAGTAAATAGACTTTTAGTTGTCTGTAAAAGATGGCTATTTTGTCTGTCCGTCCGCACTTTTTGTGTCCAGCCAGAGATCTTAAAAACTACAAAGGCTAGAGGGTTGCAAATTGCTATGTTGATCATCCACCCTCTAATCATCAAACGCACCAAATTTCAGTCCTGTAACCTCAGTAGTTTTGATTTTATTTAAGGTTAAAGTTATCATGGTCGTATGTCTGGCAATGCTATGGGTGCCGACAACACAGGCCCCCACCGGGCCGTGCAGAAAGTTTCATGGGCCGCGGATGAGAGTGTCATACAATATTATATGCTGTGCAGAAAACTCGATTGCGCCGGGACGCATTTTTTTACTTGTTTTGTATTTATTTTGGGGGTTAAATATCTAGTGATTTTCAAAAATCCAGGTTTCAAAATTCCAGCGCTTAAGCTTAATCGACTAACGAGGTACAGAGCGCTTTCTCTCCAGCCTTCGGGTGTTGTAAATTCGTTACTCTGGTGAGTTGGGAATTATGCGCCCAAATTTGTGGTCTAAACCCGTTTTAGATTTTACGTGCCTTTTTGTTGAGGTAAGGACTCCCTAAAAATAAATGTTGCAAAAGCATAAGTTGAAACTTGAATCATGATTCATGAAAATATTGATCTTACTTATCAGTTAGAGCATTCATATAGTGATGTGTGTATATTACTTTCATGCTTCTTCATAATTCTGCTTTATCTCTCTCTATATGACAGTAGGATTTTGTGAAGCATGTGTATGAGCTTTATTATTGCGTAGTGGTAAAGTTCTGAACACATTCTGCCCTCCAGACTCGGCTTCCAGGATATATATATATACATATATATATATATATATATAGTATATATATATATATATATATATATATATATATATATATATATATATGTATGTATGTATGTATATACTATATACATAATATATATATATACTATATATCTAATATATATATATATATATATAGATATATATATATATATATATATACATATGTGTGTTTTTTACTCTTAGAAAATGTATGATGTCATCTTGATATATTGAAACGCAAGGTATAATCCCGATAGGTTTTATCTATTTAGGCATCATCTTGTTTGTTATCGGAGATTCATAGTCAAGTCCTTATGGTTATCACCCTTCCAATTAGTTTTTAGATAAGGACCTTTAATGAATTAGAAAGAAGTATGAAATAAAGAGGAAAGCAGTGTAAACATCCTGAAATATCTGGTGAATTTTAAAACCTTCCGGGGCAAGTTGTCAGGATGTTCAAGATGAGATGCAGAAGTAATATGTCATGATATGTCGAGTGGAACAAAACTGCATTCTCGCTATTGGCAATACTGGTTATTTCGCCTGATGTGTACTTAAGGATATTGGCTCTTCATCCTCGTGGACCGAGTCTGTGAAATATCCTCCTAAGTTTAGCGTTTCTGCTTATTTCTTTCTGACATCACCTTGTGATCGAGAATTCCTGTTTCTCTTTGTGCTCTTGTAAACCTTGGATGTCAGCTAACAAATTTCATATTTCAAATATGATCCTTTATCATCATGAACTACCCGAAAAAACCATGTGAGTGTGTGATGTGTGTGCGTGCGGGACCGAAAGAGAGAGAGAGAGAGAGAGAGAGAGAGAGAGAGAGAGAGAGAGAGAGAGAGAGAGAGAGAATACACCAGTTATTTTTCAAAACGAATGCGGTTGCTTGACTGTGAGTGTTAATGTTAATGTTAACGTTAAACAGTATGAGACCTTTACATGGAAGCGGCCCGAATATGCTGTGGTATATTCAAAATTAGCACAGGTTGAATGGCAATGAAGTAAAAAAGTATTTCCAAAATAGATTAAAGGATCGTTGCTCTTTAAATTTAACTACTCCCAATTTCATTGAGAGCTCAAGTGATTTGGAATTCGTTTCCGAAGAACATTCGTTCTTTCCTGTTAAGTTCATTTGGTGTCATGTTTCGTGTGCATAGACGGAGCTCATTTTTCTTTCAAGCGAACGTATCATGCTGGAAAAAAGCGGTTCATTTTACTCGGCATAGAGAGAGCTGTGTGAAAAGGCTTGAGGAAATAATGCTGACGCGATTGGAATGAAATTTGTAGGTAGGGGGTTATTTCAAAAGGTAATCTCTCTCTCTCTCTCTCTCTCTCTCTCTCTCTCTCTCTCTCTCTCTCTCTCTGTTTGTGTGGTTGTATTTGCATGAATTGGTTTGTGTTGGGTACACAATTAGTTTTTAGATCAATGACAGTAAAT
>NC_087203.1:101897692-101909598 GCF_015104395.2 Macrobrachium nipponense
AAGACCTAATATATCTGTGGATAATATATGCAAAGGAGAGTCTCCTCTTTAGGATCATAATTTTATCATTTGACTTCTGTGGGTTCAGGTAATGTGAGTGGGTGATATATGGCAGTGACAATATTTGCTCATTAGCATTCGATATTATCAGTGGATAATATGAGCCGCGGAGTGTTTCCTCTTTAGGATCTAATGCCTGCATAATATGGCCAAAAGGAATTTTTTCCTGTAAGATTTTAAAATGCCACTGGATAACTTGTTTTAGTTTAAATGGATGTCTGGAAGTTTTGCTAGTCTCTTTAGTATCTAATTATGCTATTTGATAATATGTGATGGTTATATAGAGCCAGAAATAAACAAGGGATGTTAACGGAGTTCTTGCTTGATAGCTTCCTGTTGATTTTCCCAAAGGAGATAAATGAACACTATAACAGTTTTGCCCAATTAGACAAAATTTTTAATCTTTCTTATTCCATATGTGAAAAATGCATAGTGCTCTAAAGTTTCTAGTCAGGTAATATATATATATAAAATATATAATATATATATATATATATATATATATATATATAGATATATATATATATATATATGTGTGTATATATATATTATTGACATATCTATATCAATATTATATATATATATATATATATATATATATATATATATATATATATATATATAGGATATATATATATATATATATATATATATATATATATATATATATATATATATTTGGAAGTACAGTGTAAGTAAGGGTATGCCATCTTAAATATTTATACAAAACAAAGGTCCCTGATGTCTTGGTATACACTTCGGAAATGGAGTATTATTAAAGAGGAAGGCGACTCAACTGACAAGGGGGATAAGCGAAGGAAGAGAGTTAGACAGCACTGAGAATAATTTGAAGGCGTCGACATCGGAGAACTTGAGGTTCAAACTCGGGTCGTGTCCTCAAGTGATGTTAAATAGATTGGCAGCCTGAAGTTTGGCGAGTGGCCGCGTATACGTTTGTGTAACTTCCATCTGGCGTTGCTTTGTATCACTTGCTCCTTAACTTGAAAGAGGCCCAAGACGAATCTGTCAGTTAACTCTATTGTTGGGCTTCGTATGTGTCAGTGCCCTCTACGGGCTGCTTTAGGAGCAAGAGCCCGTGCCAGCACAAGGGTGGCTTAATCTTCAACAAACAACAAGTGACAGTGATTCATTACCTTATGGAAGTAGTCCTTGCATTGGATTTCTTCTCCTCATTTCGCTTTTTTATTTTTTTTTATTTTTTGGCTTAACTCTTATTCAGTATGCCTGAACATGGTAAAGCACCTATGCCTTCTTTCTTCTCTTTACCTTTTACTACTTTCTCCAATATTTCTCCATTTTGTTTCGACCTTGCTTGTCAGTTGGTTATTTTTATACAGTTCTCTTAGACAGTTATTTTTTTTGTCGTTTTGAAGTGATATTTGAGGTGCAATTGATTATTTTAAACAAAACAGGCAGTTTTTTTTGGGGGGGTTGGGTGGGCGGGTTTGGTATATATACCTATCAGCCCTCTGTCTAACAGGCTCATCGTTATATATTGCCAATCACAGTAATCTAATTACCTCCTTTAAAGACCGTTTTTGTGTTTCGTTTCGAATAGAAAACAAAGAAGCGAAAAACAATGTTTGTCATTCAAGTGTAGGATGAAGAAGTATGACCAATTAACTTTAGAGCTCTCCCCATCCTCCTGAAAAAGAGCAGATGATATATCACTGAAGAAACTAATCCCTTAATTATTGCCAGAACAATTCCAGCGTTATCTGAGCCAATTGACTGGAAAGAAGTATTACGAGATATTTGTTTACCCAAACGTTGGGTGAATAAATTAATTATGTGTTATCTCCCAACCGACCACCCATATAATTATGGGTGAGATAGCAGAAGTGCATATAAATAGAATATGCAGTTCAGTCATAATATACCATATATCGGAGCTATTACTGTATTTTTTATTTCCATTGATTGGGGATGCCTGTGAATATAATAAGTGATGTATACTAATGACTTAATTTTATCCACAATGGTTGCGTTCACGGCATATAAAAGAGCCCTCTTATATGATTTGGTAAACTGCAAACGAAATATCAATCAATCTTGTTTATTACTCTTACGGTTTAAAAAATCACGAAAACATTATAACAACAGATTCACCAAGGGTTGAGGAGATAACAAATCCGACAAACAAAATCAATATTTACTCAGTGTTTGTGCGGTTAGTCGTCTAACTGGAGGGGAAATGACACAATATTGGTTTAATCGATTGGGCGTAACATCTGGGCGAATAGTCAGCGTCTCAGAATTAACTATGAATGATACGCGTATATCTAGAAGCATCATTTGCTAAAGGTGAATATTTCCATCGAATTAACGAGAATTTTAAATGGTAATGTGAATATGAGAATAGTTGGTGAAATCTTAGAATGAAATGATACCGTATTTTTAAATTCGCTTGATTCTGCGCAAGTTGTCACATACCTCGTGGATACTATGAAAAAAATCCTGACAAAAAGGTCAGTGATCAAAAGGATATCTGTCAAAAGACTGATCAAAGTACGGCATTTTAGAATATTTCCAAAAAGTGTAACAAACTTAGCAGGCAGGTAATAAAGATGATAATGGACTCTCGCTCTTCTCTTGCATGTTATTAATAATGATATTGTGCGGTATTATCTGATGGGTCTATCTTTAATCTTTGTTTTATTTCTTTAATATCTGTTTTATTTTCTCACAGATCAAAATTCTTTGGCACTTTTATAAACTACAGTGAGAAATTTCTTTGATATCCTTATTTTCCGTCATAAAGCACCTAAAATTACCTGGTGTATTTATAAACCAAAATTACTTTCGTATTTTCTGTCTTGTGCTGTATCACCTTCCACTCTCCGTCAGTTCCTGTCTTTGTTTCGCATCTAGAGAATAAACTCAATTATTATTCTCAATAGAGACTAATATATTAATTATGGCACGTGTGGGAGGGGATTCTGGTGCCATCGTTCCCTCATCTCTATGTAATTAGAGGATAAATCCAGGACAGACGCTGCGTCACGAATCTTGAATGGCATGATTATGCCATGAAACCCAGACGCGCTGCTTCCTTCAAACCCATTTTCTGTATATCTGTGTGTTTGTCATTCATTGCATTTCGGCTAAGCTGGGAAAACGCTGGAATTGCTCTCTTTGCAGTGTTTGTGCTTATGTACGTACATTGTCTTATGCTTGTTAATAATGAATTCGATGCCAATTGCTATATTAGTGTAATGGCAAAATCGGATATGTTGGATAGTAATTGTCTTTGAAGTTTGGCTATAATTCCAAATATGTTTTTTACGCAGCTACGTGTAAGCATGATCTTTGTATTGCCTTAACGTAGCCATTCATTGTTTTAGTTTATACAGAATTTTTTTTTTTTTTTTTTTTTTTTTTTATTTTTTTTTTTTTTTTTTTTTTTTAGGGGCTCAATTGTTGAAATCGGCATGTGATTCTAACAATGTAATCACAATGTCGGGTAGGTAAATTCTCTTGATTGAATATAATGTTCAATTATTATTTTCGTAATAAATCCCATTACAATATCAGTCTTTTAAGATCGCTGGGCCTTTAGAGTGGATCGTTTCCAAAGAATTATCAAAACCTAACCGTCCTTGCAAAACATCCTTGAAAAGAAGAGAGCGAGAATGTTATCAGAAAGCTTTCAATGGAATTCCTCCAAGTCCTTTGATGTCTTCCCGAGTTCAAGGTTAATGCTCTTACTCATTTTGGAATATCGTTGGCGAAGTAAATTTGTACACAATATATTCAGTGACTCTTGCAAAATTTGTCAAAAATTTGGTCATTGACCGGACACCGTCCACTTGAATTTTCATAAATCTGTTTAATTTTTAAAACCTTTTAGTGAGCTGTATAATATGTCAGTTTTGATGATGAAATGAAACGAAGTGCAATTTCCAGACATCCAAACATTTATGGTCTTACTTATATTTCAGTTCATTTGATAGATTTCAATTCAATATTTTACTGGAAAAAGTTGCATTTTCTCTTTCTCTCTCACTCTTGATATTCCTAATCGACGCCACCCAGACAAACTCTAATTCCATAAAACATGGACCAAAACTGAAAGTAATTGGCTGGCTAATTTTTGTATAATTTACGGTAACCTGAAGATAGATTCCGATCTCTCTCTCTCTCTCTGTATCTATGCGCAAGCACGCAAACAAGGTTTAAATATCAGCTGTTATAATAAATATGATACTATATTACGACAAAGGGATGTAAATATTTATAAATAAAACGTGTTTAACTATTTGCATTACTAAATTGATATATAACTTTCACCGGGTTTTTATTGTAATAAATATCAATTATTCGCTTTAGCTGCTCGACTTTTTGCAGTTCTTTTACTGTAGGGGTGGCATTAAATTCCTTTCTCTCCCCCACGAAATGTTTAAGACAATGCAGAGTTCTGTCCCATAATGGATTGGAATTTATTTGAAGAGAGATTTGACCTTGGATCTGGAAGCTATATATATATATATATATATATATATATATATATATATATTATATATATATATATATATATATATATATATATAGTATATATATATATACATATATATATATATATATATATATATATATATATATATATATATATATATATATATATATATATATATATATAATATGTAACTGTCCAGGTTGTGCGTATATGTCTCTTTTTCATTTTTTATTTTTACCATTAAGGTATTAAGTATCCAGAACTGATACATGGACCCATACTGTAAAGTGGTTCTGTGAGTAGATTTATATGTTGAAGAATCTCTTCATGCTAATTTCGCATGTCTCTCCCTTAACATTATCGTACTTATGGCAGTTTTAAAAAATTCTTGGGAAGTTTAAAATTCTGAGAACAGATGAGGGTCGCATAGCCCATCAATATTGCTGAAATTGAAGTTAGTGAATGCATGAGGCTTTGGACACATAAAAGAAAAGCGGGATTGGGGTTCAGCGAGTGAAATATTCATACTGGGGAATAGATCCCTTTTCGCTCTGTTTTCCATGAAAGAACATTACCTCTTTTACAGCGAAATTTTTCTCATTGGACATACAGTGTATATATATATATATATATATATATATATATATATATATATATATATATATATATATATATATATATATATATATATATAGTATGTATGATGCTCTTTAATCTCCGGGTCGCGTCGTGTACTGATTCTGTTTATAAATGTTTACTGCTATGATTTTTTTTGTATAAAGTCTGTGCAAATTCTCTCTCTCTCTCTCTCTCTCTCTCTCTCTCTCTCTCTCTCTCTCACACACACACACACACACAGTATGCGTATTCATAAAAGTGACAAAAACTTATAACCGTAAAAATAAATAACGATAAATCCCTTTTCATTCTGTCTTCCCTTGTTTTTCAGAGTGAGAATCACTAGGAAGCAAACTATTGTATTATTATACTAATAGATTTTCTTTGGCTTTTGGCAGATTATTAAGAATGGAAAACAAAAAGAGAAAGCAAATCATGCGCTGAGAAAAACTTTCTTCTAACACATCCAGACAGAGGGAATAGAGTATTATGCTTAGAAATGTTGTGAGGAGGTTGTTTTAACATTTAAAGTTCAGTTTCGTTCGAGATGATTTTACATATTAAGTGTAGTTTAGAAGACTTCCCATTTTAAGAGGATTTTAGAGGATGATTTTGAAAATTAACACTAAAACCCTCTTTAACTTCCTTTGTAAGAACGCTCGGATTATTCCTGTTACATCAGTGCATAAAACTAATTGTAGTTTATAAGAAGACTATGAACTATTACCTTTGGTAAGGCCATATTCTTTTCTGTAATACGCTGGGATTATATACAACGTTTTAGCTCTGATTGCGATTTATTCTCCGAGTGATGGTTTTATTTTCAGGAAATTAATTCACTTGCGTGTCCTTTTACCTTCCATTTCATTCCTTAATTTTTTTCTATTTCAATAAGATACTTAAGCAAGCGCCCTTAGTGTTTATGCCTCTTCAGATTGTTGGTGTCAGTCACCCGTATACTGTTCAGGAGCCACTTTGCCATACTGCTCAGTATTTTGTTACCTTCTCTGTAACAGACTAGTTATAGTAGATTCACATCAACCGTGCATTTGATGTCTAGGCTTGTCCCTTACCACGCTCCTGATTGGCTGTTGATAAGCCAGTCCTAGGGCTGGAAACTCTCAGTCTCTCGAGAGAGTTCACATAGGTAGGGTGCGTGTTCCTCCTCTCCGGAGGGATACATCTTTCAAACGTATGCTGCAGGAGAGGTGGAACACACATCCTGCTCATGTGAACTCTCGAGAGGGTCTGAGAGTTTCCAGTCCTGTGATTGGCTTATCAGCAGCCAATCAGGAGCGTCGTAAGGGACTGTCCTAGACATCAAATGCACTGTTGATGTGAATCTTCAATAGCAGTGTTTTTGTTGATGCTGCTTCTGTAGGCTAGTAAGAAAAAAATAAAGTACTGCATAGACATAACAATGAGTTGTCTTAAAAGGGATTATTATTTTCGTATCAATTCTGGTAACGCTGCTCTTTGGCAATTGGAATTGTCACTTTAATGTCAGTTCAGACTTGCTAAATAGGTATTGTTCATTTTTCTCATGTAATTGCTAGTCATACCAGCAGTTATAGATTTGCACGGGTAAAGATGATTAGAGAATGTTAAGTGTAAACATTTCAGTTATGCCAACCTCTTGCTTTCTTAGGGCAAGTTCAGGCTGCCTCAGACTCTAGTGGTCTGAGACACTCTTACGTCAGTGCCCAAGCAACAGTTGTAAATATTGAAAAAACGCGTTAAATATATGCAGCAACGGCATATATGTGTGTGTACATATATGTGCATATATATTACTATTAAAACACCCTTTAGAGGGAGGCAGTGGATTCTAGAGTATAACGCTGTTATTTACCTAATTTGTTTATGTACTACATGGGCCACTATACTAGATATATATTATATATAGAATATATATATATATATAATTATATATATATATATATTATATATATATATACTATATATTACTATATATATATATTATATATATAATATATATATATATATAATATATAATATAATATATATATACTATACTATATATATATATATATATATATATATATATATATTATATTATATATATAGATATATATATAGTAAATAGTGCCCATGTAGTACATAAACAAATTAGGTAAAGAACAGCGTTATACTCTAGAATCCACTGCCTCCCTCTAAAGGGTGTTTTAATAGTAATATATATGCACATATATGTACACACACACATATGCCGTTGCTGCATATATTTAACGCGTTTTTTTCAATATTTACAACTGTTGCTTGGGCACTGACGTAAGAGTGTCTCAGACCACTAGAGTCTGAGGCAGCCTGAACTTGCCCTCCCTAAGAAAGCAAGAGGTTGGCATAAACTGAAATGTGGTTTACACTTCACATCTCTAATCATCTTTACCCGTGCAAATCTATACAACTGCTGGTATGACTAGGCAATTACATGAGAAAAAAATGAACAATATCTATTTAGCAAGTCTGAACTGACATTAAAGTGACAATCCCAATTGCCAAAGAGCAGCGTTACCAGAATTGATGCGAAAATAATTATCCCTTTTAAGACAACTCATTGTTATGTCTATGCAGTACTTTATTTTTTTCTTAGTAGCCTACAGGAGCAGCAGCAACAAAAACACTGCTATTGAAGATTCACATCAACCGTGCATTTGATGTCTAGGCCCGTCCCTTTCGACGCTCCTGATTGGCTGCTGATAAGCCAATCACAGGACTGGAAACTCTCAGACCCTCTCGAGAGTTCACATGAGCAGGATGTGTGTTCCACCTCTCCTGCAGCATACGTTAGAAAGACGTATCCCTCCGGATATATATATATATATAGATATATATATATATATAGTATATATATATATATATATATATATATATATAATATATATATAGTATATATATAATACTATATATATATATATATATATATATATATATATATATATATATAATGTAGATTTAATTCAGTTAATTTATCTCTTAAAAGTGACAGTGTGCATCTTTCTGGTCAGATATGCTACACTATTAAATGCGGAACTGCAAGGTACGTTCATTTGTCGCTGTACGTTAATTTAGTTAAAATAGAAAGAAGAGAGAGAAGATAATAGGGTGAAACAAAGATTATTTGCGGGCTTGATTTAATCTGCATAAGAGATAGAGAGCAGCCAACGCAGTATACTTACTATGCATGGAATGTAAAGGGAATCCTAATGGAATTAGCATACATTGCTGAAGAGAAAGACTGAAAACCGAAGATGGATAAAAAAAGGTAGAATTTAATGATTGGGTGATAAAAACAAATACAAGGTCTATCAGTAGTAAAAAATCAGTCTGTATAATTTCACATGTTATACATTAATTGTAGGGGACATGTATTTTCAACATATGTGTGTATAGGTATATATATATATATATATATATATATATATATATATATATATGTGTGTGTGTGTGTGTGTGTGTGTGTATTTATATATATACAAAAATACACACACACACACACACACACACACATATATATATATATATATTGTAAATTTTGCCCATATACATAAACAAATTAAGAATATATATGCACATATTTATATATATATATATATATATATATACATATATATATATATATATATATATATATATATATATAATATTTATATATATATGGTCAGTACGCAATTGAGATGAATCTCTCGATAAAAGGATGGCCAAGCAAAGAAAAGAGATTATATTCATTTGTCTAGTTTTTTGTCCACATCTTTGGTATGAATGAAGAATGATGTAATAAACATAAAAATAAACATGAAACTGATTGAAATTTATATATGATAAAGTGATTTGACATCTGCATTGCACAGTCGCATATATATAAGTATAGATGTGTGGTCATCCATATTTCTTATTGTCATTTTATTAATCACCTCGACTTAGTATTGCGGCTGAACATTTCGATGATAAGAACGTTTTCAATTTAAGTCTATGTTTCGTTTTTCCTTGATTTTCGTTGATTTTACTCCTCTCCTGATGGATAGTAACCCTTTGATATCATATTTTCGTGAATGGACGAAGTGTGTGTGTGGTTGTGTGTGTCTATGCGCACGCTCGCAAACAAAGCTTAAACATCAGCTGCTATAATAAATATGATTACTATATTACGACAAAGGGATATAAATATTTATAAGTAAAATGTGTTTAACAATTTACGATCACTAAATTGATATATAACTTTCACCGGGTTTTATTGTAATAAAATATCAATTATTTGCTTCAGCTGCTCGGACTTTTTGTAGTTTCTTTCTATCTTTGGGGTGGGGTGGCATTAAATTCTTTTCTCTCCTCCACGAAACATTTAAGACAATGCAGAGTTCTGTCCCGTAATTGAATTGGAATTTATTTGAAGAGAGATTTTGATCTTTGGATTTGGATGCAAAATCCACAATTGGAAAGCTCTCAGTCAAGATTGTTTTTAGTGTATTATCAGAACTACTGTATGCGATAGGTACACCAACTTTTATATATGTATATGTGTATGTGTGTGCATATATACACATATATGTATATGAGATAATAATCTCGTATTTCATATTGGTAAGCGTTAAGCCAAAAGCGGTAGGCATCTGGTAATACATTCTCCTCCCCCTCTCTCTCTCTCTCTCACCTGACTCCACTGACAATAGCTCTCTCTCTCTCTCTCTCTCTCTCTCTACCCCTTCATTATCTAAGGTCACCAAATCAGAAACGGGCTACAAAAATACATTTATTTAAAAGCAAAGCATTGATCAAATAGTTAGGTTCTCAAAGTTCAAAATAGCTTAATTGATCCCCAATAACTAATCATTAGTTTAGTCATGACATTACCAGTCAGTCAACAACAAATTCAAAATAACATATTGTTCCTTCCATTGTCCAGAACCATTCCCCTTGTCAGCGATCCGCCTGTTAGGAAGAACAGGAGAACACTCTGGTAAGCACACGTAATTGCAAAAACAGAAAGTCAAAAGATTAAATTAAATGGAAATCTTTTACAAGAATGCTAAAATACAATCAAGCCACACCTTTGGCTAAAACACTGTGAATCTTACCATTTCAGCCTAGAATCTCCAAGCACTAAATAAAAACACGTTGCCTTCATGAACGGACATAGCTGGTACGGACGCACGAATTCACACCCTTCGTTCAGGCCTTGAAACTGCCATAAACCAGTTTCAAAGACACCTTTGACGAACACCCATAACGACAGACGATCGTTAACCTGCTTAGGTAAGGATCACACCACCTCAAGACCTATCAGCATTTCTAAGCTGTCGCTCGGACACTCAGTCTCCAGGGAAGTTAAATGATGACTCCACATTCTAAGAAATGTCACAGCATATCACATTGCAACGAGATATTAAACATATCTTAGCAAATCATATTATCAGTCTTTATTTGTTACACACACACACCACACACATACATATATATATATATATATATATATATATATATATATATATATATATATATATAAATGTTCATAGCTGTGTATGTATGTAGTATATATATATATATATATATATATATATATATATATATATATATATAGATATATAATAGTGCTTCAGCATTCAATTATAAAAAAGTCCAGAAGGAGTCCATGATACTATATTTAAAAGGCCAAGTTTATTTCATATGAGACGTTTCGCACAACTGTGTGCATCATCAGTCTGTGAATAAAATACAAAGACATATTAAAATCATATAAAGTTAAAAGGAATTCACAATTTTAAAAAATAAAGTCTAAAAAGATTAACAAGACTCTAGAGCAGTAAATAAAAAGAGAGACTACTAAAAACACCAACCGTCCATGATCAGAGGTGAAGATGGAATGAGTTTACAGTTGGCAGAGAGAAAGCGACGACAACGATTGCCAGGTACAGAGGTGAACGAAGGGACAAATTACCGTTTAATGAGGGCACCAGTCTTTTTAATATATAACGACTCAAGCGTTGTTAGTTGGTCAGGTATGTTTTACATAATCAATTATTGTAAAAATGTTCTTTTTTAATTTCAGTCTTGCATATTATTGAGTGGTTTCTGATATTAGAAAATTCTGGTTGTTTTATCTTTGACCTGTACGGAAGCTAAAGCCCAAATGGCTACAATATCTGACCCTCAGCAACCTCCGAGTCGATCCAACGTAAGAGTCCGGACATCCAGGGCATGTGAATTATAAATAACGTGGATCTCATGAAGGGCTGAAGGCGATCTTTAAAGTTAAAAAACGATCGAATAGTGCAAGGATTACTCGACACAAGCCTGACTTTAAGACACGGAATTTCCTGTTCAATTATACGAGTGAGGTTTAAGATAATTTTGAATCTGAAAAATACGGAACAGTAACATACAAAATATTTCTTCGGTACATCAAAAGTAGTTGTTGATGGATGCAAGAATTTGTTAAGTACCTGTGGTGATTTTATGTACTAAATCTTGTGGAAATGAATTGGCTTTGAAAAAGTTTGCCAAGAAAGACATTTCATGTGAAATATTTGCCATGAGGAAGAATATTTGAGAGCTCTATTAATCAGCGTATAGATGGTGTTGAGTTTAAATGAGTATTGGCAAGAGCTATAAAAGTTATTGGTTAAACCCGTATAAGTTCGTTTTCTGTATACTGCCGTGGTGAATTCCGAGTTTATTTCTCGTTACCTTAATATCAAGATATGGAAGGCTGCCCTCGCTCTCTACCTCCATA
>NC_087203.1:101912598-101927598 GCF_015104395.2 Macrobrachium nipponense
ATATATATATATATATATATATATATATAATAACACATTACATATATATGGTGAAAATAGATGTCCCCTACAATTATACAGACTGACTTTTACTACTGATAGGACCTTGTAGTTGTATCACCCATTCATTAAATTCTCCCTTTCTTTATCCATCTTCGGTTTCAGTCTTTCTCTTCAGCAATGTATGCTAATCCATTAGGATTCCCTGTTTACATTCCATGCATAGTAAGTCATAATTGGGTGGGCATGCTGCTCTATTTCTTATGCAGATTAAATCAAGCCCGCAAATAATCTTTGTTCACCCTATTATCTTCTTCCTCTCTTTCCTTTCCATCTTAACTAAATTAACGTACAGCGACAAATAAACGTACCTTTGCAGTTCCGCATTTTAATACTGTAAGCATATCTGACCAGAAAGATGCACATCGTCACTTTTAAGAGATAAAATTACTGAATTAAATCTTCATTATATATATATATATATAGTATATATATATATATATATATATATATATATCGGATATATAGTATATAGTGTATATATATATATATATATATATATATATATATAAGAATATAATTATAGGTTATATATTTAATATATTGTTATGTAAAATATTTAAATCTATTAATATAATATAGATATATATATATATATATTTAATATATATTATTATTATATCCTATCTTATATATATAATATATATTTAAAAAGTATATGATATATATATATATATATATTATATATATATATATAATAATATAATAATATATATATTAAGATAGATATATATATAGATGTATATATATAGATATTATATGGATATATATATATATCTATATATATATATATATATATATATATATATAGTATATAGATATATATAATATATATCTATATATACTATATAATATATATAGATATATAGAATATATATATAAACTATATATATAGATATATATATATATAGATATATATATATAAATAGTGCCCATGTAGTACATAAACAAATTAAGTAAAGAACAGCGTTATACTCTAGAA
This sequence comes from Macrobrachium nipponense, assembly GCF_015104395.2. NCBI lineage: Eukaryota > Metazoa > Arthropoda > Malacostraca > Decapoda > Palaemonidae > Macrobrachium > Macrobrachium nipponense. The sequence goes on from NC_087203.1 coordinate 101,913,641, forward strand.
TCCACTGCCTCCCTCTAAAGGGTGTTTTAATAGTAATATATATGCACATATATGTACACACACACACACACATATGCCGTTGCTGCATATATTTAACGCGTTTTTCAATATTTACAACTGTTGCTTGGGCACTGACGTAAGAGTGTCTCAGACCACTAAAGAGTCTGAGGCAGCCTGAACTTGCCCTAAGAAAGCAAGAGGTCGGCATAACTGAAATGTTTACACTGCACATTCTCTAATTATCTTTACCCGTGCAAATCTATAACTGCTGGTATGACTAGCAGTTACATGAGAAAAAATGAACAATATATATTTAGCAAGTCTGAACTGAAATTAATTAAAGTGACAATCCCAATTGCCAAAGAGCAGCGTTACCAGAATTGATGCGAAAAAATAATTCCTTTTTAAGACAACTCGTCGTTATGGTTCTGCAGTACTTTTTTTTTTTTTTTTTTTTTTTACCAGCCTGGAGGAGCAGCAGCAACAAAAACACTGCTATAGAAGATCCACATCAACCGTGCATTTGACGTCTAGGCCAGTCCTTTACGACGCTCCTGATTGGCTGTTGATAAGCCAGTCCATAGGGCTGGAAACTCTGTCTCTCTCGAGAGTTCACATGGCAGGATGTGTGTTCCACCTCTCCTGGAGTATACGTTTGAATACGTATCCCTACGGAGAGGAGGAGCACACATCCTACCTATGTGAACTCTCAAGAGAGAGACAGTTTCCTGCCCTGTGACTGGCTAATCAACAGCCAATCAGGAGCGTCGTCAAGGACGGGCCTAGACATCAAATGCACGGTTGATGTGGATCTACTATAGATAGTCTGTAAAGGCCTGTCCACACGACTGGGCCTGATCGGCGCACCTCCCCTCTAACGGGCACACTTAACGGGCAAACCGTCAAATTGCCCGATGGGTCTTGTAGCAAAATCACCATGGCTTGAGCTTCGACCCTAGCAGACATACGTAACCATATACTATTTCTTTACTGGGCCATTCTTTACACCATATTCTCTTTTTCTTTTTCTTCTTTTTCATCACACACAAAGCAATAATCATGCTACACAATATCTTCTTTGCGGTAGGCACCATGTTTATCGTACCGCACTGAACACAATACTGGCATTGTAGGGCACGCCCACCTCTCCATCGCCTCACCCGTGTGGACAACATTCACGGGTAAGCCCGCCAGAATTTGCCCGTCAACCCCGGAGCACGCCGATCAGGCCTGCTTGTGTGGACAGGCCTTTACAGAGAAGGTAACAAAATACTGCGCAGTATGGCAAAGTGGCTCCTGAACAGTATACGGGTGACTGACACTAACAATCTGATGAGGCACAAACACTAAGGGCGCTTGCTTAAGTTTCTTATTGTAATAAGAAAAAAATAATAAAATGAAATTGAAGGTAAAAGTACACAAAAGTGAATTAATTTCCTGAAAATAAAACCATCACTCGGAGAATAAATCGCAATCAGAGCTAAAGCGTTGCACATAATCCCAACATATTACAGAAAAGAATATAATTTTACCGGCGAATTGATACTTCATAGAATCTTATAAATTACATTATTTAGTTTTATTCACTGATGCAACAGGAATAATCGAGCCTTCTCACAAAGGAAGTTAAAGAGGGTTTTAGTGTTAATTTTCAAAATCATCCTCTATAATACTCTTAAAATGGGAAGTCTTCTAAACCACACTTAATATGTAAAATCATCTCGAAACTGAACTTTAAATGTAAAAACAAACTCCTCACAACATTTCTGAGCATAACCTATTCCCTCTGCCTGAATGTGTACGAAGAACGTTTTTCTCCAAAGCATAATTTGCTTTCTCTTGTTCCATCTCCCCATTCTTAATAATTTGAAAGCCAAAACGAAAAATCTAGTAATATAACAATAACAATATTTTGCTTCCTAGTGATCCTTCCTCTGGAAAACAATGGAAGACAGGATTTATCGTTATTTATTTTTATGGTTATAAGTTTTTGTCACTTCTATGAATACGCATACTCTGTGTGTGTGTGTGTGTGTGTGTGTGTGTGTGTGTGTGTGAGAGAGAGAGAGAGAGAGAGAGAGAGAGAGAGAGAAGAGAGGACTTAACAGACTTCATGCAAAAAGGATCATAGCAGTAAACATGTAAACACTTATGCTTCCGAATCAGTACACGACGCGACCCAGAGATTAAAGAGCATCACACACACACACACACACACACAACACATATATATATATATATATCATATATATATATATATATATATATATATAGACTATATATATATATATATGTGTGTGTGTGTGTGTGTGTGTGTGTGTGTGTATGTGTATATATATATAATATATTTATATATATATATATATATATATATATATATATAACATATATATATATATATATATATATATATAAAATTCAGCATGTCCAATGAGAAAAATTCCGTTGTAAAAGAGGTAGTGGCCTTTCATGGAAAACAGAGCGAAAGGGGATCTATTCCCTAGTATGAATATTTCACTCGCTGAACCCAATCCCTCTTTTCATGTGTCCAAAGCCTCAGGCATTCACTAACTTCAATCTCAGCAATGGTGATCGACGATGCGACCCTCATCTGTTCTCAGAATTTTAAACTTGCCAAGAATTTTTAACGCTGCCATAAGGACGATAATGTAACGGGAAAGAGACATAAAAAGATTATTCAACTTATTAATCTACTCACCGGACAACGTTACAGTATGGGTCCATGTATCAGTTTTGGACACTTAACGCCTTTAATGGTGAAAATAAAAGAGACAAATACGCACAACCTGGAGCAATTTTATACATACGCACACGTTTCCGAGCGACAGCTTAGAAATGCTGATAGGTCTTGAGGTGGTGTGATCCTTACCTAAGCAGGTTAACGATCGTCTGTCGTTATGGGTGTTCGTCAAAGGTGTCTTTGAAACTGGTTTCTGGCAGTTTCAAGGCGTGAACGAAGGGTGGGAATTCGTGCGTCCGTACCAGCTATGTCCGTTAATGATAGCATGTAATTAGTCAGAACCATAGAGAGACTTACAGAGAGTCAGGCAGAGCCGGGGTGGCTCTGCCAACGTGTTTTTATTTAGTGCTTGGAGATTCTAGGCTGAAATGGTAAGATTCACTGTGTTTTAGCCAAAGGTGTGGCTTGATTGTATTTTACCATTCTTGTAAAAGCTGTCCATTTTATTTAATCTTATGACTTTCTGTTTTTGCAATTGTGTGTGCTTACCAGAGTGTTCTCCTGTTCCTCCTAACAGGCGGATCTGGACAAGGGGAAAGTTTGGAAAGGAACAATATGTTATTTTGGAGTTGGTGTTGACTGACCGTTAATGTTTATGACTAAACTAATGATTAGTTATTGGGGATCAATTAAGCTATTTTGAACTTTGAGAACCTAACTATTTGATCAATGCTTTCCTTTTAAATAAATGTATTTTTGTAGCCCGTTTCTGATTTGGTGACCTTAGATAATAAAGGGGAAGAGAGAGAGAGAGAGAGAGAGAGAGAGAGAGAGAGAGAGAGAGAGAGAGAGAGAGGGCTATAGCCAGTGGAGTAGGGTGTGAGAGAGAGAGAGAGAGAGAGAGAGAGAGGGGCTATAGCCAGTGGAGTAGGGTGTGTGAGAGAGAGAGAGAGAGAGAGAAGAGAGAGAGGGGCTATAGCCAGTGGAGTATGGTGTGAGAGAGAGAGAGAGAGAGAGAGGGGGAGGAGAATGTATTACCAGATGCCTACCGCTTTTGGCTTAACACTTACCAATATGAAATACGAGATTATTATCTCGTATACATATATGTATATATATGCACATACATACACATATACATATACAAAAGTTAGTGTACCTATCGCATACAGTAGTTCTGATAATACACTAAAAACAATCTTGACTGAGAGCTTACCAATAGTGGATTTTGCATCCAGATCCAAAGATCAAAATCTCTCTTCAAATAAATTCCAATCCAATTACGGGACAGAACTCTGCATTGTCTTAAATGTTTCGTGGAGGAGAGAAAAGAATTTAATGCCACCCCAAGAGTACAAGAAACTGCAAAAAGTCCGAGCAGCTGAAGCGAATAATTGATATTTTATTACAATAAAACCCGGTGAAAGTTATATATCAATTTAGTGATCGTAAATTGTTAAACATATTTTACTTATAAATATTTATATCCCTTTGTCTTAATATAGCAATCATATTTATTATAGGAGCTGATGTTTAAGCTTTGTTTGCGAGCGTGCGCATAGACACACACACACACACACACTTCGTCCATTCACGAAAATATGATATCAAAGGGTTACTATCCATCAGGAGAGGAGTAAAATCAACGAAAATCAAGGAAAAACGAAACATAGACTTAAATTGAAAACGTTCTTATCATCGAAATGTTCAGCCGCAATACTAAGTCGAGATGATTAATAAAATGACAATAAGAAATATGGATGATCACACATCTATGCATATATATATGCGACTGTGCAATGCAGATGTCAAATCAGTTTAATATATATAAATCTAAATCAGTTTCATGTTTATTTTTAAGTTTATTACATCATTCTTCATTCATACCAAAGATGTGGACAAAAACTAGACAACGAATGGAATATAATCTCTTTTCTTCATGGTCATCCTTTTAACGAGAGATTCATCTCAATTGCATACTGACCATATATATATATATAATATAATATATTATATATATATATATATATAGATATATATATATATATATTATAATATATATATATATATACAGACTGACTTTTTCTACTGATAGGACCTTGTAGTTGTACCACCCATTCATTAAATTCTCCCTTTCTTTATCCATCTTCGGTTTAGTCTTTCTCTTCAGCAATGTATGCTAATTCCATTAGGATTCCCTTTACATTCCATGCATAGTAAGTCATATTGCGTTGGCTGCTCTCTATTTCTTATGCAGATTAAATCAAGCCCGCAAATAATCTTTGTTCACCCTATTATCTTCTTCCTCTCTTCCTTTCCATTTTAACTAAATTAACGTACAGCGACAAATGAACGTACCCTTGCAGTTCCGCATTTTAATAGTGTAAGCATATCTGACCAAAAAGATACACATTGTCACTTTTAATGTATATATATATATATATATATATATATATATATAGTATATATATATATATATATATATATATATATATATTATATATATATATATATATATATATATATATATATATATATAAAGTATATAGTATATATATATATATAATATATATATATATATATATATAGATATATATATATATAATATATATATATATATAGTATATATATATATATATATATATATATATATATATATATATATTATATATATATATTATATATATATATAAAAATTATAGATATATATATATATATATATATATATATTATATATATATATATATATATATATATATATATATGTAAAGTCCCATGTAGTACATAAACAAACTAAGTAAAGAACAGCGTTATACTCTAGAATCCACTGCCTTCCTCTAAAGGGTGTTTTAATAGTAATATATATGCACATATATGTACACACACATATGCCGTTGCTGCATATATTTAGCGCGTTTTTCAATATTTACAACTGTTGCTTGGGCACTGACGTAAAAGTGTGTCAGACCACTAGAGTCTGGGGCAGCCTGAACTTGCCCTAAGAAATCAAGAGGTCGGCATAACTGAAATGTTTACACTTCACATTCTCTAATCATCTTTACCCGTGCAAATCTATAACTGCTGGTATGACTAGCAATTACATGAGAAAAATGAACAATACCTATTTAGCAAGTCTGAACTGACATTAAAGTGACAATCCCAATTGCCAAAGAGCAGCGTTACCAGAATTGATGCGAAAATAATTATCCCTTTTAAGACAACTCATTGTTATGTCTATGCAGTACTTTATTTTTTTCTTACTAGCCTACAGGAGCAGCAGCAACAAAAACACTGCTATTGAAGATTCACATCAACAGTGCATTTGAGGTCTAGTACAGTCCCTTACGACGCTCCTGATTGGCTGCTGATAAGCCAATCACAGGACTGGAAACTCTCAGACCCTCTCGAGAGTTCACATGAGCAGGATGTGTGTTCCACCTCTCCTGCAGCATACGTTTGAAAGACGTATCCCTCCGGAGAGGAGGAACACACACCCTACCTATATGAACTCTCTCGAGAGACTGAGAGTTTCCAGCCCTAGGACTGGCTTATCAACAGCCAATCAGCAGCGTGGTAAGGGACAAGCCTAGACATCAAATGCACGGTTGATGTGAATCTACTATAACTAGTCTGTTACAGAGAAGGTAACAAAATACTGAGCAGTATGGCAAAGTGGCTCCTGAACAGTATACGGGTGACTGACACCAACAATCTGAAGAGGCATAAACACTAAGGGCGCTTGCTTAAGTATCTTATTGAAATAGAAAAAAATTAAGAAATGAAATGGAAGGTAAAAGGACACGCAAGTGAATTAATTTCCTGAAAATAAAACCATCGCTCGGAGAATAAATCGCAATCCGAGCTAAAACGTTGTATATAATCCCAGCGTATTACAGAATAGAATATGGCCTTACCAAAAGTAATAGTTCATAGTCTTCTTATAAACTACAATTAGTTTTATGCACTGATGTAACAGGAATAATCCGAGCGTTCTTACAAAGGAAGTTAGAGAGGGTTTTAGTGTTAATTTTCAAAATCATCCTCTAAAATCCTCTTAAAATGGGAAGTCTTCTAAACTACACTTAATATGTAAAATCATCTCGAACGAAACTGAACTTTAAATGTTAAAACAACCTCCTCACAACATTTCTAAGCATAATTCTCTATTCCCTCTGTCTGGATGTGTAAGAAGAAAGTTTTTCTCCAGCGCATGATTTGCTTTCTCTTTTTCCATTCTTAATAATCTGAAAGCCAAAAGAAAAATCTATTAATATAATAATAACAATAGTTTGCTTCCTAGTGATTCTCACTCTGAAAAACAAGGGAAGACAGAATGAAAAGGGATTTATCGTTATTTATTTTTACGGTTATAAGTTTTTGTCACTTTTATGAATACGCATACTGTGTGTGTGTGTGTGTGTGTGTGTGTGTGTGTGTGTGTGTGTGTGTGTGAGAGAGAGAGAGAGAGAGAGAGAGAGAGAGAGAGAGAGAGAGAGAGAGAATTTGCACAGACTTTATACAAAAAAGATCATAGCAGTAAACATTTATAAACAGAATCAGTACACGACGCGACCCGGAGATTAAAGAGCATCATACATACTAATATATATATATATATATATATATATATATATATATATATATATATATATATATATATATATATATATATATAGATATATACTATATATATATATATATATATATCATATATATATATATATATATATATATATATATATATATATATATATATATATATATATATATATATATATACTGTATGTCCAATGAGAAAAATTCCGCTGTAAAAGAGGTAATGTTCTTTCATGGAAAACAGGGCCAAAAGGGATCTATTCCCCAGTATGAATATTTTACTCGTTAAACCCAATCCCGCTTTTCATGTGTCCAAAGCCTCATGCATTCACTAACTTCAATTTCAGCAATATTGATGCACGATGCGACCCTCATCTGTTCTCAGAATTTTAAACTTGCCGAGAATTTTTAACGCTGCCATAAGGACGATAATGTTAAGGGAAAGAGACGCGAAATTAGCATGAAGAGATTCTTCAACATATAAATCTACTCACCGAACCACTTTACAGTATGGGTCCATGTATCAGTTCTGGACACTTAATACCTTAATGGTGAAAATAAAAAATGAAAAAGAGACATATGCGCACAACCTGGAGCAGTTATATAAATATATATATATATATATATATATATAGATATATATATATAGATATAATATATATATATATATATATATGTATATATATATATATGATATATATATATATATAATCTCAATAAATATATATATATATATATATAATATTATAATATATAATTACACACATATATATATATATATATATATATATATATATATAATATATATATATAATATATATATATATATTATATATAATATAATATATATATATATATATATATATATAATATATATATATATACACACACACACATACACATATACATATATAAAAGTTAGTGTACCTATCGCATACAGTAGTTATGGTAATACACTAAACACAATCTTGACTGAGAGCTTACCAATTCTGGATTTAGCATCCAGATCCAAAGGTCAAATCTCTCTTCAAATAAATTCCAATCCAATTACGGGACAGAACTCTGCATTGTCTTAAACATTTCGTGGAGGAGAGAAAGGAATTTAATGCCACCCCTAGAGTACAAGAAACTGCAAAAAGTCCGAGCAGCTAAAGCGAATAATTGATATTTATTACAATAAAACCCGGTGAAAGTTATATATCAATTTAGTGAATGCAAATTGTTAAACACATTTTATTTATAAATATTTACATCCCTTTGTCGTAATATAGTAATCATATTTATTATAGCAGCTGATATTTAAACCTTGTTTGCGTGCTTGCGCAGAGAGAGAGAGAGAGAGAGAGAGAGAGAGAGAGAGAGAGAGAGAGAGAGAGAGAGATCGGAATCTATCTTCAGGTTATCGTAAATTATGAAAAAATTAGCCAGCCAATTACTTTCAGTTTTGGTCCATGTTTTATGGAATTAGAGTTGTCTGGGTGCGTCGATTAGGAATATCAATAAGTGAGAGAGAGAGAGAAAATGCGACTTTTCCAGTAAAATATTGAATTGAAATCTATCAAATGAACTGAAATAAAAGTAAGACCATAAATGTTTGGATGTCTGGAAATTGCACTTCGTTTCATTTCAGTCACTCCACCTTTCACACTCCCTTTGTCTGCCTTATTTATATAGAAAAAATCATCAAAACTGACATATTATAAAGCTCACTAAAAGGTTTAAAAATGATAAAGATTTATGAAAATTCAAGTGGACGGTGTCCGGTCAATGACCAAATTTTGACAAATTTTGCAAGAGTCACTGAATAATATTGTGTACAAATTTACTTCACCAACGATATTCCAAAATGGAGTAAGAGCATTAACCTTGAACTCGGGAAGACATCAAAGGACTTGAGGAATTCCATTGAAAGCTTTCTGATAACATTCTCGCTCTCTCTTTTCAAGGATGTTTTGCAAGAACGGCCAGGTTTTGATAATTCTTTGGAAATGATCCACTCTAAAGGCCCAGCGATCTTAGAAGACTGATAAGGTAATGGGATTTATTACGAAAATAATTAATATTATACAATCAAGAGAATTTCCTACCCGACATTGTGATTACATTGTTAGAATCACATGCCGATTTCAACAATTGAACCCCCCCACCCCACAAAAAAAAAAAAAAAAAAAAACTTTTCTGGATAAACTAAAACAATGAATGGCTATGTTAAGGCAATAAGAAGATCAAGCTTACACGTAGCTGCGTAAATAACATATTTGGAATTATAGCCAAACTTCAAAGACAATTACTATCCAACATATCCGATTTTGCCATTACACTAATATAGCAATTGGCTTCGAATTCATTATTAACAAGCACAAGACAATGTACGTACATAAGCACAAACACTGCAAAGAGAGCAATTCCAGCGTTTTCCCAGCTTAGCCGAAATGCAATGAATGACAGACACACAGATATACAGAAAATGGGTTTGAAGGAAGCAGCGCGTCTGGGTTTCATGGCATAATCATGCCATTCAAGATTCGTGACGCAGCGTCTGTCCTGGATTTATCCTCTAATTATATAGAGATGCGGGAACGATGGCACCAGAATCCCCTCCCACACGTGCCATAATTAATATATTAGTCTCTATTGAGAATAATAATTGAGTTTGTTCTCTAGATGCGAAACAAAGACAGGAACTGGGGGAGAAGGGAAGATGATACAGCACAAGACTAAAAATATGAAAGCAATTTTTGTTGATATTTACACAAGGTAATTTTAGGCGCGTCATGAGGGAAAAATAAGGATATCTAAGAAATTTCTTACTGTAGTTTATAAAGGCACCAAGGAATTTAGATCTGTGAGAAAATAAAACAGTGATTAAAGAAATAAAACAAAGATTAAAGATAGATCCATCAGATAATACAATATCATTATTAATAACATGCAAAAGAAGAGCGAGAGTCCATTATCATCTTTATTACCTGCCTGCTAAGTTTGTTACACTTTTTGGAAATACTCTAAAATGTCATACTTTAATCAGTCTTTTGACAGATATCCTGTTGATCACTGACTATTTTGTCAGGATTTTTGTCATAGTATCCACGGGTACGTGACAACTTTTGCAGAATCAAGCGAATTTAAAAATAAAATATGATTTCATTCTAAAATTTCACCAACTGTTCTCATATTCACATTACCATTTAAAATTCTTGTTAATTCGATGCAAATATTCACCTTTAACAAATGATGCTTCTAGATATATGAGTATCATTCATAGTTAATTCTGGGACGATGACTATTCACCCAGATGTTACGCCCAATCGATTAAACCAACAGTGTTATTTCCCCTCCAGTTGGACAACTAAAAAACTAACCCCACAAATACTGAGTAAATATTGATTTTGTTTGTCGGATTTATTATTTCCTTAACCCTTGGTGAATCTGTTGTTATAATGTTTTCGTGATTTTTTAAACCGTAAGAGTAATAAGATTGATTGATATTTCGTTTGCAGTTTACCAAATCATATAAGAGGGCTCTTTTATATGCCGTGAACGCAACCATTGTGGATGAAATTAACAGTCATTAGTATACATCACTTATATAATTCACAGGCATCCGCAATCCTGGAATATTGAAAATACAGTAATATTTCCGATATATGGTATATGCCTTCTGGTATCTTACCTATAATTAATATGGGTGCGGTTGGGAGATAACACGTATTCATTTTATTCACCCAACGTTTGGGTAAACAAATATCTCGTAATACTTTTTTTTCCAGTCAATTACTCAGCATACCGCTGGAATTGTTCTGGCCATAATTAAGGGATTAGTTTCGTAAGTGATATATCATCTGCTCTTTTTCGGGAGGATGGGGAGAACTCTAAAGTTAATTGCTTCTATTCCTTCGTCCTACAGAGAATGACAAACATTGTTTTTCGCTTCTTTGTTTTCTATTTGAAACGAAACACAAAAAAGATCTTTAAAGTAAGTCATTAGATTACTGTGATTACCAATATAAAACGATGAGCCTGTTAGATAGTGGACTGATCAGTATATACTCCCCCCCCCCCCCCCACAAAACACAAAAACTGCCTGTTTTGTTTAAAATAATCAATTGCACCTCAAATATCACTTCAAAAAGACAAACGAAATAATTGTCTAAGAGAACTGTATAAAAATAACCAACTGACAAGCAAGCGTCGAAACGAAGTGGAGAAATATTGGAGAAAGTAGTAAAAGATAAAGAGGAGGAGAAAGAAGGCAATAGAGCTTTACAATGTTCAGGCATACTGAATAAGAGTTAAGAAAAAAACCAAAAAAAAAAAAAAAAAAAAAAAGGGAAATGAGGAGAAGAAATCCAATGCAAGGACTACTTCCATAAGGTAATGAATCACTGTCACTTGTTGTTTGTTGAAGATTAAGCCACCCTTGTGCTGGCACGGGCTCTTGCTCCTAAAGCAGCCCGTAGAGGGCACTGACACATACGAAGCCCAACAATAGAGTTAACTGACAGATTCGTCTTGGGCCTCTTTCAAGTTAAGGAGCAAGTGATACAAAGCAACGCCAGATAGAAGTTACACAAACGTATACGCTGCCACTCGCCAAACTTCAGGCTGCCAATCTATTTAACATCACTTGAGGACACGACCCGAGTTTGAACCTCAAGTTCTCCGATGTCGACGCCTTCAGAATTATTCTCAGTGCTGTCAAACTCCCTTCCTTCGCTTATCCCCCTTGTCAGTTGAGTCGCCTTCCTCTTCAATAATACTCCATTTCCGAAGTGTATACCAAGACATCAGGGACCTTTGTTTTGTATAAATATTTAAGATGGCATACCCTTACTTACACTGTACTTCCTACTATATATATATATATATATATATATATTATATATATATATATATATATTATATAAAATATAATATATATAATATAAATATGAATATATATATATATATATATATTATATATATATATATATATATATATATATATATATATATAATATAGTATAATATAGATATAGATATGTACTATATCATATATATATATATATATATATATATATATATATATATATATATATATATATATATATATATCTATACTATACATATATATATATATATATATACATATCATATATAAAGATATATGCCACGAAGGCCAAATAAACGAAGGAGTATCTGCGAGACCTTTCGACGTTAAACGTCCTTTACTAAAGGACGTTTAACGTCGAAAGGTCTCGCAGATACTCCTTCGTTTATTTTTCCTTAGTGGCATATATCTTTATTTATTGATTTATCACGTTCCTAACTTCCGTGATTCAGTTATACATACATATATATATATATATATATATATATATATATATATATATAGATATATATATATATATATATATATATATATAGTATGTATGTATATATAGTATATATATATATATATATATATATATATATATATATATATATATATATATATATATATATATATATATATATATACATACATATATATATATATATATATATATATATATATATATATATATATATATATATATATATATATATATATATATATATATACATACTATATATATATATATATATATATATATATATATATATATATATATATATATATATTACCTGACTAGAAACTTTAGAGCACTATGCATTTTTCACATATGGAATAAGAAAGATTAAAAATTTTGTCTAATTGGGCAAAACTGTTATAGTGTTCATTTATCTCCTTCGGGAAAATCACCAGGAAGCTATCAAGCAAGAACTCCGTCACCATCCCTTGTTTATTTCTGGCTCTATATAACCATCAAATATTATCAAATAGCATAATTAGTAAACCTTCCAGACATCCATTTAAACTAAGACAAGTTATCCAGTGGCATTTTAAAATCTTACAGAAAAATTCCTTTTGGCCATTATGCAGCATTAGATCCTAAAGAGGAAACACTCCGCGGCTCATATTATCCACTGATAATATCGAATGCTAATGAGCAAATATTGTCACTGCCATATATCACCCACTCACATTACCTGAACCCACAGAAGTCAAATGATAAAATTATGATCCTAAAGAGGAAGATTCTCATTTGCATATATTATCCACAGATATATTAGGTCTTAACGAGGAACCATTCTTATTGAAATTTTTTTTTATAGAATCCGAATCAAGAGTTCCTATATTGGAAATCATTATCCTTAACTATCTGAGTGACTCATCTTGTTTAATCATATATATAAATAAAGCTATACATATATATATATATATATATATATATATATATATATATTATATATAAATACCATACATATATATATATATATACATATACATATATATATCTATATATATATATATATATATATATATATATATATATATATATATATATATATATATATATTGTTATGAACTCTAAGAGATGGTGATGAGTTCAGAGATTCTTTGATCCACTTTAAAGCCCTTACCACTATGTTAATGAGTAGGACTCATAACCAGTACTCAAACAATTCAAAGTACTTCCTCAAAGAGAAGGATACAGAGACTAAACGAACACTTAATTATTTATTACAACTAAAATCTTACAATTACAAAGAAATCCCTTGGAAACTGTACTTTAGGGAAGAAAAACTCATGATTACA
>NC_087203.1:101930098-101932598 GCF_015104395.2 Macrobrachium nipponense
GGGAGTGAGTTTGAAATAACTCCTTATGGGTTACGGTAACCTTATCCTGGAAAGTTCCTGGTTTCTTCATGTGATTCCCGTCAGGATTCAATGCTTACGGAAGTATGAATGTCCAAAGAAGTTTGTAAGGAAATCTACAAGCTGAAAGGTCTTCGTGGCTTCACGTTAGAAGTAATAAATGACGTCAATGTGACCTTTGGAGTCAGCTTATATCCTTATTATTACTGTTATTATCCTTTAAACGGAAGTGACATTCATACTCACCAGTCCAACGCGGTTGCAACATCAAAGTGGGAGGTGAGAAGTGGCGAGAGGCACTTCACACGCCACTCGGTGATTTCGGGCCAAAGTGGCAAGTGCTGGTGACATGCAGTGAGCATATGCAAACAGACTTCGCAAGTTGTCGTCATCAGCGGTGTTAATGCCGATATAACTTCCCTAACGGAAGTTATAATTGGCAGAGGTTATCCGGTTACGATAGTGATATAACAGAAGACGATCAGCAGAATTGTCATTTCAACTCCACTCTCAGTACTCTTTTTTTTTTTTTTTTTATCATTATTGTAATAATTACTGGTAAGTTGTAATTCTTCTTGCTGTTCTTGTTCTTTACGTTCATGTGGTTTTTTTGTTCTTGTACTATTTTTGCACATGTTATTTCTATTCCTGATTTCAGCGTCGATCTTTTTGTGTTGTTTTCGTTTTTGTTCTAATTACTGCTCTTGATTTCCTCGCTCTTGTTCGTATTCTTGTTCTGCTGGGCATAAAAAACCGAGGACCAGGCACTCATGAATTTTTCATGACAATAGCATTGCTAAACGTCACAATCACATTTAAATCTAATGAATTATTTGTAGTCTTGATTATTTTTTATGCAATGATAAGCTAAAATCTTTATTCTTTCGAACATGACAGTATACTGGATCATTCATTTCTCTCTCTCTCTCTCTCTCTCTCTCGTCTCTCGCTCTCCTCTTCTCTCTGCTCTTTTCTCTCTCTCTCTCTCTCTCTCTCTCTCTCTCTCTCTCTCTCTAGATTTGTCTGCATACATTGCTGCATGATTGCTACTGAGTCACTTTACATGGATAAATATGATTAGCCTGCTGTATTTTATCACCAATGCTTTATTAATAGTAGACTTAAGAATAACTTTCATAATTACATAAACAACAATTGCCAGTCTCTCCTCCAGGAATGTGATCAAAAACAGTGTAGCAAGTAGAGAGTATTATCATGGCGGAATTCAGTCAAGATCTCAAAACAGTGAATGGAAGAAACTGTTTGTAATAGCAAGTGGATAAGAGGGGAAAAATGTGAAACGGCTGAGATTTCTAAAATATGGGCATTGAGAAATTGAAGCGAAAAAGAGATACACAATGGAGTCAACTATGTTCTTGGCGTTGCCTTTTTTGTTTTCTTTAAAATATAACTATTGAGATGGCTTTGTTTGTCAGTCCGCACTTTTTCTGTCGGCCCTCAGATCTTAAAAGCTAATGAGGCTAGAGGGCTGCAAATTGCTAGTAATCATCCACCCTCCAACCATCAAGCATACCAACTTGCATGCAGACCTTGAGCCACAGTAGTTTTTATTTTATAAAGGTTAAAGTTAGCCATGATCGTGCCTCAACACAGGCCACAATGGCCGGCTGAGTTTCACGGGCTGTGGCTCATATAGCATTATACCTAGACCACCGAAAGATGGATCTATTTTCGGTTGCCTTGCTTATACGCTGAACAGAAAACTTGCTTGCTTTTATTCTGGCTTTGAGTTGACTGTCCTTCACTCATTTCTTACATATGGTTTCACAATCCAATTCAATCTTAATCTCATTCTGACACTGCACATACACACCAGTAAAAATTGTTTCAGTCCAACGATTAACAGGAAACGTACCTAAGGCATATCATTCGAAAAAAGCATTACATCGGGTAAACAGATAAAGAAAGAGTTATGAAAAATAATCTATCGCTTGAAGCTAGACAAGCGATACTGAACGGGAAAGATTCATCAGAGCGAATGACGAGTCTACCAGTCACCTTCCCCTACACAAATCGACCTTAATTGCCGTTTTAATCCTTCGTATATTGCCGGGACATAAATTACCCGTAATTAAGAGATGCAGCAGCGGCAGTAAATCTAAGGACACCATGTCAGAGTCACTACCCTCCAGATGTTGCCACGGCGGATAGTTGCTGGGAGTAACGCTCTTGAAAATAAGGTCAGGTCAGGGCAGGGGTGGAGGCAAGGCATGAAAAGTTGCTGCGTCGTGATTAACAAGACTTTGTTATTGTTTGCAATTCTTTTATTTTGTTATTTACGTGCTGAGTGTGTAAAGGAGAAACTACTAAGTTTTTTCTTATTGCTCATTTCTTGTATACGCGCAGGCTTTATTTCACAAAGGACTCTTTTAACCTTTTTATTCTTATTTCACTGCGTAAAATGTGGATGCACAAACATATATATATATATATATATATATATATATATATATATATATAT
>NC_087203.1:101935423-101947923 GCF_015104395.2 Macrobrachium nipponense
TTTTGTTCCCGTTTAAATGTTAGCCATCATGACGATGACATTAATCGGCCTCTCTCTCTCTCTCTCTCTCTCTCTCTCTCTCTCTTCTCTCTCTCTCTTCGGTGGTTTTTTTCATAGATTATGTTACGTAAGAGTTAAGAACTAAAACGAAATAGTTTCCGACCCACTGTGATGGAACTTATCATCTCTCTCTCTCTCTCTCTCTCTCTCTCTCTCTCATTAGCGGCAGTATTACCCCTCTTTCCACGTCCTTACCATATTTTACCTGTCGTTCCGTAAAGGTCTGGTTTGCTCTTTTAATCAAAATTTTCAAGTCTGCATTCATGGCTAATTAATAAAGCTCCGTGTAAAAAGGGTAGGTACACTTTTTAACCCAATATCCCCAAATATTTTTATTAAAACTTTTATGTCATCCCCAGTGTTTTCTTCGTCTGTGCAGCCCTTGAAAAAGTAAGTTGAAAAATTAAGTTAACAATTTGGACTTGCTCCCGAATTTCCAAATTCAATTAAAAGAAAATTTTTATTTTCTTTTTTTAATAATCCTTCGATTCCTTCCCTAGTTGGGGATCTGTGAAACTAACCTTTATTGCTTTCGGGATTTGTAATTTTTCAAAGATTACGTAATGTTTGTGCTTAACCGTACTTATATTGTCAGTTTTTATACGTATTTTATGAGCACACGTGCGCACAGTTTTGGCCTTTGTGCAGGTGAAATGGTCTGTTTTAATGTTGACTAAATAGACTTCAGTTTACTCTCTCGTTAGTTGTAACTTGGATGTTGACAATGTGTTAGGACTAACTATTGTGATGATATGTTCCTTCTTTGTACTATTACTATTGTTGTTATGATAACAACAAAGGAAGTCATCATACGTAAACAAAAAAGGGAAAAAAATCAGTTGTGAAAATCATAGGAACCTGACTTTCATTGCCCTGTTTGATGGTTATTGGGCTACTACTACTAACTACTACTACTACTTATTATTATTATTATTATTATTATTATTATTATTATTATTATTATTATTAGTAACACTGAAAGATTGAGAATATTTCAAGTTGATAACACAATCGATTAGATCACGCTCTCTTACATTCGTCGTAAATAGACTTTTAGTTGTCTGTAAAAGATGGCTATTTTGTCTGTCCGTCCGCACTTTTTTTTTGTCCGGCCAGAGATCTTAAAAACTACTGAGGCTAGAGGGTTGCAAATTGGTGTGTGATCATCCACCCTCTAATCATCAATCGACCAAATTTCAGCTCTCTACCCTCATTAGTTTTGATTTTTTTTTAAGGTTAAAGTTATCATGGTCGTGTGTCTGGCAATGCTATGGGTGCCGACAACACAGGCCACCACCGGGCCGTGCAGAAAGTTTCATGGGCTGCGGATGAGAGTTTCATACAGTATTATATGCTGTGCAGAAAACTCGATTGCGCCGAGACGCATTTTTTTTTTTTTTACTTGTTTTGTCCTTATTGTGGGGATTAAATATCTAATTATTTTTAAAAATCCAGGTTTCAAAATTCCAGCGCTTAAAGTTTAATCGACTAACGAGGTACAGAGCGCTTTCTCTCCAGCCTTCGGGTGTTGTAAATTCGTTACTCTGGTGAGTTGGGAATTATGCGCCCAAATTTGTGGTCTGAAAACCGTTTTAGATTTTACGTGCCTTTTTGTTGAGATAAGGACTCCCTAAAAATAAATGTTGTAAAAGCATAAGTTGAAACTTGAATGATGATTCATTAAATATTGAACTTACTTATCAGTTAGATCATTCATATAGTGATGTGTGTATATTACTTTCATGCTTCTTCATAATTCTGCTTTATCTCTCTCTATATGACAGTAGGATTTTGTGAAGAATGTGTATGAGCTTTATTATTGCATAGAGGTAAAGTTCTGAACAGATTTTGCCCTCCAGACTCGGCTTCCAGGATATATATATATATATATATCTATATATATATATATATATATATATATATATATACATATATATATATATATTATATATGTATATATATATATATATATATATTATATATATATATATATATATGTGTGTGTGTATATATATATATATATATATATATATATATATATATATATTATATTATATATATATATATATAATATATATAAATATATACATATGTGTGTTTTTTACACTTAGAAAATGTATGATGTCATCTTGATATATTGAAACGCAAGGTATTATCCCGATAGGTTTTATCTATTTAGGCATCATCCAGTTTGTTATCGGAGATTCATAGTCAAGTCCTTATGGCTATCACCCTTCCAATTAGTTTTTAGATAAGGACCTTTAATGAAATAGAAAGAAGTATGAACCAAAAAGGAAAGCAGTGTAAACATCCTGAAATATCTGGTGAATTTTAAAACCTTCCGGGGCAAGTTGTCAGGATGTTCAAGATGAGAGGCAGAAGTAATATGTCATGATATGTCGAGTGTAACAAAACTGCATTCTCGCTATTGGCAATACTGGTTATTTCGCCTGATGTGTACTTAAGGATATTGGCTCTTCATCCTCGTGGACCGAGTCTGTGAAATATCCTCCTAAGTTTAGCATTTCTGCTCTTTTCTTTCTGGCATCACCTTGTGATCGAGAATTTCGTGTTTCCTTTTGTGCGCTTGTAAACCTTGGATGTCAGTTAACAAATTTCATATTTCAAATATGATCCTTTATCATCATGAGCCACACGAAAGAAACATATGGTGTGTGTGTTGCGTGGAGTGTGTCGTCGGGGGGCAGGATTGGGGCAGAGAGGACGCGGATGAGGTGGGAGCGAGGAAGAGAGAGGAGGAGGAATTCCAGGAGAGAGAAGACGCGAGAGAGGAGGAGAATTACACCAGTTATTCTTCAGAACGAATACGGTTGCTTGCCTGTGAGTGTTAAATGTTAACGTTAAACGGTATAAGACCTTTACATGGAAGCGGCCCGAATATGATGTAGCATATTTCAAAATTAGCAGAAACCTGTCAGTATATGTTTCTTCTTGCACAGGTTGAATGGCAATGAAGTAAAAAAGTAATTCCAAATTAGATTAAAGGATCGTTGCTCTCTAAGTTTAACTACTCCCAATTTCATTGAGAGCTCAAGCGATTTGGAATTCGTTTCCGAAGAAAATTCGTTCTTTCCTTTTAAGGTCATTTGGTGTTCCGTTTCGTATGTATAGACGGAGCTCATTTTTCTTTCAAGCAAACGTACCTTGCTGGAAAAAAGCGGTTAATTTTACTCGGCATTGAGAGAGCTGTGTGAAAAGGCTTTAGAAAATAATGCTGACGCGATTGGAATGAAATGTGTACGTAGGGGGTTATTTCAAAAGGTAATTCTCTCTCTCTCTCTCTCTCTCTCTCTCTCTCTCGTCATTTGTGTGGATGTATTTGCAGGAATTGTTTTGTGTTGGGTACACAATTAGCTTTAGATCAATGACAGTAAATGTAAAATTACTCTCTCTCTCTCTCTCTCTCTCTCTCTCTCTCTCTCTCTCTCTCTCTCTGCTTGTGTGGTTATATTTGCGTGAATTGTTTTGTGTTGGGTACACAATTAGCTTTAGATCAATGACAATGTGTGTGCGTGTGTGTGTGTGCGGTTGTATTTGCATGAATTGGTTTGTGTTGGATACACAATTAGCTTTAGATCAATGGCAGTAAATGTAAAATTTATTGTATATGCTTTTGTAAATACCACTTACTTCAATTTTATATTATTCTGGGTGTGTGTGTGCGCGCACACGATTATACGTGCGCACATTTCTCTGTTATTTCTAACTTGTGACGCGCATGTTTATCTTCGTTATACAGTTTGTATTTATTTTACTTGAGTTTCTTTCACAGCTGTTGATTTGTTTTATACTTTTGGTGTTATCTCGAATCTGTGTTTGTTCTACATTTAAATTCTTTATCAGTTTACCGCTTGTTTAATTGCCAGGTATGTATTCCTTTGCCTCATTTTCCCCGAAGAAACTTTTACGCCGAATTTTCGTCTTTGATCTCGCAGGCAGCGTAAATGAAACAACTTTTGTGTGTTCAAGTTTGTCAGAGTTTTTAACAATATAGAACTATATATCTCGCTCACAATATGTTGAACAGGTTATAAATCATTGGGTGGTTGCGGTTGCTTATTTGTGTGTGCGCATGTGCGCATAATTAATTTGAAATTAAAATGACAAAATTGCTTATATATTTGCCGTTCTATCTGTATGAATAATGGTTTATTATATATTTGCCGTTCTATCTGTATGAATAATGGTTTATTATATATTTGCCGTTCTGTCTGCATGAATAGTAGATTGCTATTGAACACAAGATTGCTATAGAACACATAGGCTGATTTTATAGATAACATTTATTTTTTTATTCTTGAAAGGGTAGAAGAATAAGCGTGCTCTTGGCGTATATGCGATCAAAATAACTTTTCCCAGCGTATCTTCTGTGCTTTTTTTTTTTTTTAACGAATGGTCGTTTATAACAAATCTATAGTCTTATATTCATGTCTGTGCATCAAGTCACAGTGAAATAGGAAATAACTCCAAACCAATATTTCCGACTGTTTGTCTGTCTGTGTAACAGATGTTCTGTGCGTAAACTCTTCCGGTAAATATTTGTCCCGCCCAAGAAGAAAAACATGCCACACATGTGACTTCCGGATCTCTGGCGTTTTCTGAATAGTTGCTTTTTTGTATTTGTTCGTCAAACCTATCCATTCCTCCTCTATTTTCGTCTCCACTCAACGCAACTGTTGTATACTCATTGCTATTTCTGTAAACTTTTCCTGCTTTTTTTTCTATTTGCGTATATCAACTTGAACGTAGACCCTTGACTAAAGAAAATAGATTAAAAAAAATAAAAATAGAATGAACAGTTCAAGATAGAAACAGACAGAAGCTCTCTAAAAACAGCGACCCCGACTAGGTTTTGACATATGAACTTGAATCAGGTTGGACAGTTGCAGTTAATTAAGGAGGCGCCAGAGTGTTTGCAAGTTAGAGTTGAATGGCCAATATATATATATATATATATATATATATATATATATATATATTATATATATATATATATATATATTATATGATATATGATTATAATCACTTTAGCGCGTGATTCATTTATCCACTCCTACCTTGACACCTGCCTGTGGGTGGATCTGCAGTCTTAAACGGTTGTGTGTATGTTCGTCAGTAACGTCTCTGTAATATATATATTTGTGACTTCTAATATTATGTATCAGTCCTTCGTCAATGGCTTTGGAAATAAAGTTCGAAACCGGTCAGGATCTACACCCTGCCTCTTATTTTTCACCTGTGGATATGTATGACTATATATCTATATATATATATATATTTATATATATCTTATATATATATATATATATATATATATATATATATAAGTGTATATAATCATGTTTGTGCATGCACATTTTTACTCAATGAAATAAGAATAAGAATTTTAAGAGTTCTTTGTGAAACAAACCCTGCGTATACATGAAATGAGGAATAAGAAAAACTTATTAGTTTCTCCTTTACACACTCAGCACGTAAATAACAATAAAAGAATTTAAACAATAACAAAGTCTTGTTAATCACGACGCAGCAAGTTTTTCATGCTTTGCCTCCACCCCTGACCTGACCTGACCCGACCTTATTTTCAAGAGCGTCACTCCCAGCAACTATCCGCCGTGGCAACATCTGGAGGGTAGTGACTCTGACACGGTGTCCTTAGATTTACTGCCGCTGCTGCATCTCTTAATTACGGGAAATTTATGTCCCGGCAATATACGAAGGATTAAAACGGCAATTAAGGTTGATTTGTGTAGGGGAAGGTGACTGGTAGACTCGTCATTCGCTCAGATGAATCTTTCCCGTTCAGTATCGCTTGGTTCTCTTGTCGAGCTTCAAGCGATAGATTATTTTTCATAACTCTTTGTTTATCTGTTCACCCGACGTATTGCTTTTTCGAATGATATGCCTTAGGTACGTTTCCTGGTCATTGTTAGACTGAAACATTTTTTAGTGCTGTGTATGTGCAGTGTCAGAATGAGATTGAGATTGAATTGGATTCTGAAACCATATATAAGAAATGAGTGAAAGACAGT
Source organism: Macrobrachium nipponense (assembly GCF_015104395.2). NCBI lineage: Eukaryota > Metazoa > Arthropoda > Malacostraca > Decapoda > Palaemonidae > Macrobrachium > Macrobrachium nipponense. The sequence continues at coordinate 101,941,537 of NC_087203.1, forward strand.
CAACTAAAAGCCAGAATAAAAGCAAACAAGTTTTCTGTTCAGCGTATAAGCAAGGCAACCGAAAATAGATCCATCTTTCGGTGGTCTAGGTATAATGCTATATGAGCCACAGCCCGTGAAACTCAGCCGGCCATTGTGGCCTGTGTTGAGGCACGATCATGGCTAACTTTAACCTTTATAAAATAAAAACTACTGTGGCACAAGGTCTGCATGCAAGTTGGTATGCTTGATGGTTGGAGGGTGGATAATTACCAGCAATTTGCAGCCCTCTAGCCTCAGTAGCTTTTAAGATCTGAGGGCCGACAGAAAAAGTGCGGACCGACAAACAAAGTCATCTCAATAGTTATATTTTAAAGAAAACAAAAAAGGCAACGCCAAGAACATAGTTGACTCCATTGTGTATCTCTTTTTCGCTTCAATTTCTCAATGCCCATATTTTAGAAATCTCAGCCGTTTCACATTTTTTCCTTCTTATCCACTTGCTATTCCAAACAGGTTCTTCTTCCATTCGCTGTATTGAGATCCTGACTGAATTCCGCCATTATAATCCTCTGTACTTGCTACACTGTTTTTGATCACATTCATGGAGGAGAGACTGGCAATTGTTGTTTATGTAATCATGAAAGTTATTCTTAGGTCTACTATTAATAAAGCATTGGTGATAAAATACAGCAGGCTAATCATATATATCCATGTAAAGTGACTCAGTAGCAATTATGCAGCAATGTATGCTGACAAATCTAGAGAGAGAGAGAGAGAGAGAGAGAGAGAGAGAGAGAGAGAGAGAGAGATCAGGTAAATGATCCAGTATTCTGTCATGTTCGAAAGAATAAAGATTTCAGCTTATCATTGTCGAGCTTCAATTGATAGATAATTGTATTTCATATCTCTGTCTTTACCTGTTTACCAGACGTACTACTTTTTCGAACGATTTACCTTAGGTACGTTTACTGTTAATCGTTGGACTGAAACAATTTTTACTGTTTTGTATGTGCATCGTCAGAATAAGACTGACAGGTGCACAAAAATAATCTAGACTACATATAATTCATTAGATTTAAATGTAATTGTGACGTTTAGCAATTCTATTGTCATGAAAAATTCATGAGTGCCAGGTCCTCGGTTTTTTATCCCCAGCAGAACTTGAATAAGAACAAGAGCGAGGAAATCAAGAGCAGTAATTAGAACAAAAACGAAAACAACACAAAAAGATCGACACTGAAATCAAGAATACAAATAGCATGTGCAAAAATAGTACAAGAACAAAAAAAAAAACACATGAACGTAAAGAACAAGAACAGCAATAAGAATTACAACTTACCAGTAATTATTACAATAAGGATAAGAAAAAAAAAAAAAGAGTACTGAGAGTGGAGTTGAAATGACAATTCTGCTGATCGTCTTCTGTTATATCACTATCGTAAACGGATAACCTCTGCCAATTATAACTTCGGTTAGAGAAGTTATATCGGCATTAACACCACTGATGACGACAACTTGCGAACTCTGCTTGCGTTTGCTCACTGCATGTCACCAGCACTTGCCACTTTGGCCCGAAATCACCGAGTGGCGTGTGAAGTGCCTCTCGCCACTTCTCACCTCCCACTTTGATGTTGCAACCGCGTTGGGCTGGTGAGTATGAATGTCACTTCCGTTTAAAGGATAATAACAGTAATAATAAGGATATAGGCTGACTCCAAAGGTCACATTGACGTCATTTATTACTTCTAACGTGAAGCCACGAAGACCTTTCAGCTTCTAGATTTCCTTACAAACTTTTTTTGACATTCGTACTTCCGTAAGCACTAAATCCTGACGGGAATCACATGAAGAAACCAGGAACTTTCCAGGATAAGGTTACCGTAACCCATAAGGAGTTATTTCAAACTCACTCCCACCTAAAGGGCGAGGATTCGAATCCTGCCTGGGAAGATTGAGTTTGCTCTTATATTTCCCGTTAGAAGTTGGAATTTACAAAAAGTAAACCTTTCCAAAAAAGTGTGAGGGGTTAAATTATTCAAGAGTTCTTCTGTCCTGGATTCTTGCGATCTTAAATAGTTAAGGCAGGAGTCTATTTACACCAGTTTAGTATTACTAGTAAAAAAAAGTATACATATTGTGGATCAGTTTTTTTTCCATATATCCTAACTCAAATTCGTCATGTTGAAAAGAGAAAAAGGGTTTGCAGGTATTCTGATATTAGCTTTCATATTTGTGTTTTATTGAGTATCATTTTTTTTAGCGCGTTTCATTTTTTTAAGTTAATTCCTTTTGTTCTTTAAGTTAACAAAGGCCCAATGGACAAAGGAAAGGGAAAGAGGAGGAGGAGTATTAAATCGATCCTGAAACCGTACGAGTCTCCTGTTGTTACGTCCTTTATAGTGAGTTGACAAACAACACAAACACACTGGATGACGGCGGTTATTTCTCTTTGCGTAGTGCTTAGAAACGGAGAAACACGGAGACACAGATGGGGCTTGGAGAGAGGAGTGTTAGGAGCAGACTGTATCAGGTTTCTAACCAGAAGCCTTACCAAATATTTATTTACTTTATTATTTTTTTTTTTAGGTACATGGAGCTTCCCCAATCTGTCTGGAAATTGCACAAAAGTTATATCGTAAAGGATATTTTTTTCAACAAAGATAAATCCTCTCCCGTCATCATCATCATTGCTGTTAGCGTATGTTTTTGTATTAATAACCATTATTTCCTTAGATTCTAGTGTTTTAATAATTCATATTTTCTGTCTTTGACATTTTTCTCAATACCACATGTATTGTGATAATAAACTGGTTTCCCAAGGAATTTTCCATCAAGCAGTCATAACATTAGCAAAAAAAAAAAAAAGTGGCTATCTTTTCAATGAATTTGGTTGTATATTGAATATCTTTCTTTTAAATAAAACGATCTCACACATAAGTATCTTTGCTCTACAAAACGACTAATATTCACCAAATTGGCGACAGATTAAGGAAGTACAACAGACCTAAGCAGTCTTGCAAAAAAAAAAAAAAAAAATGGCATGAATGACGTGCTTTACCGGGAAGAGAGAGAGAGAGAGAGAAGAGAGAGAGAGAGAGAGAGAGAGAGCTCTTTGAATTACAGAAGGCCCTCGGGGAAATCATGGTCTCTCCTCTACACTTCTTTTGCCTGAACGAGTCAATCCTCGTAAACGAGTTAAGGTTTTAATTACATTTTAAAATCGCCATCGGTTTGTCCTTTTATATAGTATATAGAAGATGAGATTGAATCTGGTTGAGAAAATTAGAAAATTACAAGGAAAGGAATCATAAAACCATTGTCCATTCTGCGCATATATATATATATATATATAATATATATATATATATATATATATATATATATATATATATATATATATATATATATATATATATCGGTGTGTGTGTGGGTGTGTATATACATTATCTATGCTTGACCCCCATCAGATTATTACGAAACACGCCTGACATGCGCGCTATTTTAAACCCTACTTCTTCAAGGGCAGACTACATCTGCATTTTTTGGCGTGTATTAATTATTCTATATTCTTTATTGGTTTCATTCCAGTTCAGCATTTAGCATTGAACAAGCGCTTACTCCTCGTCCGATGTATTCCAGTAGTTCTCATTTTCCTCGCAGGGTCAGTGCCTACAATGGAGTCCAGTTTGATTTTATATTATATTCCTCTTGTAAAATTAGTACAAAATATTGTAAAAGTGCGTAGCAGTGATAGGAAAAACCAGATTAAGAATGAGAGTTTAAAAAGACTGGAGGCCAGATCGGGAATTTATATTTACCAATAAAATATGAAAGTATTGTTCAGTTTGGATTCCTTGCCTGAAGAAGAATACAGAATTCAAAGGATAAGAAAGCGTTATCATTTCGTGGAAATTGAAAGTTCATCGCGAATAATACAAAGAATTAGAGCCCTGAAGTGTTGTCTGGAAACGCTTCCTTAGGAAACCGATGAAATACAATTTTTGAATATTTTATCGAAACGCAATTTGTTTTATTATTACTGATAGGTCAAAGCTCTCTCTCTCTCTCTCTCTCTCTCTCTCTCTCTCTCTCTCTTCTCCTCTCTCCTTCGTCTCTCTCTCTCTTCGGTCTCTCTCTCTCTCTCTCCTGATTGCCACAGTGTAAAAAATATGATATATATATATATATATTATATATATATATATATATATATATAATATATATATATGTATATATTTATATATACATATATATATATATATATATATATATATATATATATATATATATATATATATATATAGTATATGGATATGGATTATATGGTATATGTATATGTATATATATATGTATATATATATATATATATAGTATAGCTATATATATATATATATATATATATATATATATATATATATATATAATATATATATATATATATATATATATAAGAATCAAGTTAATGGAGACAAAGGGTACTTTTTAGTACTTGATGTCTGTTTACATTTTGATTTTATTTTTTTGCTGTTTCCGGCATCCCCTATTTCGAAATCTGAAACTTGTGATCTTCGAGCAGATCTTGCAACTTTGAGCATTGTGGCTTTTGGTGGGGCGTTCACGAAATAAATTACTGGATGATATTTATTTTACGAATTTTTAGGACAACCTAGCATATTTATTTGTCGAATCTGATATTTGGGGATATGAACAGTACGCCTGTACTGCAGTTATTTAATGAAAGGTCAGTCCTGGCCAGTGTTTTTGTGTATGTCGCGGACGTTGACACCTCGGCTTATACGGTTTTGCCAGAGGCAGCCGAAATTTATTCATAGGCTGGGACATCATCCTTCGTTGATTTTCAGAGGACCAGGCGATTGCCATTCCAGTGGGTCGTGTTCTTACTCGGATTAATAGATTTTGCGCTGGGCATATTCTGTGGAAGGTTTATTCATTTTTTGAACTCTTCCATACATTTATTTTTCCTTTATGTGAATATGTGTACTTGTTTCGTATGAAATGCGTGTATGTGTGTGTGTGTGTGTGTGTGTGTGTTTTGCGTGTATGTGTAGGTGAATCTAAGCTGTATTGCCGTCGACGTTATTATTTTTTCTTTTTAAAAAAACGCCATGAAGCTGCACCACATACTTAGCAAATTGTCATATGGCAAAGCGTTTTAATTTGCATTACTTGGAAACGTTCGCATTTAGTTCTGTTGTTTCTAAAATACGTAAAGGAATATTAACATCTTTGCGTTGAGTTTAAAGGTATTTTTGATCATAATTTTTTGTTTACTGGTTTTTGTGACTAAGTGATTATAGGCATCGTCTATTTTGAAATGTGCAATTTGAGATCTTTTTAGATCTTGAAGCTTCGGACATTAGCCTAGGTTGAGTTTATGCAACTGAGTATTTGATGATTTTAGATTTTACGTATATAGAGGATATAAATTTTGAGGGCAAGCGGGCATAATTAATACTCGAACATGATATTGTGGGATGTGAAAAACTTGCAGGCGTTTAATGGAAGGTCATATCTGGTCAGTCTTTATTACAGTTTGCCAAAGGTAGCCGAAATTTATTCATATAAAGCATACGAATTTTGAGGACAACCTAGCATATTTATTTGTCGAATTTGGTATTTGGGGTTGTGAACAGTACGCCAGCACGCAGTTATTTAATGAAAGGTCATTCCTGGTCAGTATTTATGGATGTCGAGGACGTCTACACTTCGGCTCCATACGCGTTTTGCCAGAGGCAGCCGAAATTTATTCATAGGCTGGGACATCATCCTTCGTTGATTTTCAGAGTGCCAGGTGATTGCCATCCCAGTCGGTGTTTGTTGTTCTTACTCGGATTAATAGAATTTGCGCTGGCCATATTTTATGTAAGGTTCATTTACCTTTTGTAAAGCTTTCATATATTTTTTCCTTCCTCTAGGTGAATACGTATATACTTGTTTCTATAAAATGCACAGGCATCACTATTTCCATACAATTGTTTAAAGTACATAGACATTACATACGCACGCCCGCGCTTACACACACACACACACACACACACACACACACACACACACACACACACACACACACACATATATATATATATATATATATATCTATATATATATATATATATATATATATATATATATATATATATATATATATATAATATATATATATATATATATATATATATATATATATATATATATTATATATATATATATATATCAAGTATAAAAGGCATTAAAACACTGGTTAAAGCTAAGGCCTATATTTCAATGGATTGACCCCCACTCTAACAGATGAACCTATATTATATATATATATATTATATATATATATATATATATATATATATATATATATATATATATATATATATATATATACATGTATAT
>NC_087203.1:101952923-101958899 GCF_015104395.2 Macrobrachium nipponense
ATGTACGTACCTTGTCTTGTGCTTGTTAATAATGAATTCGAAGCCAATTGCTATATTAGTGTAATGGCAAAATCGGATATGTTGATAGTAATTGTCTTTGAAGTTTGGCTATAATTCCAAATATGTTATTTACGCAGAGCTACGTGTAAGCTTGACCTTCTTATTGCCTGAACGTAGTCATTCATTGTTTTAGTTTATCCAGAAAAGTTTTTTTTTTTTTTTTTTTTGTGGGGGGGGGGTGGGGGGGGGCGGTGTACAATTGTTGAAATCGGCATGTGACTCTAACAATGTAATCAAAATGTCGGGTAGGAAATTCTCTTGATTGTATAATATAAATAATTTTCGTAATAAATTCCAGTACCTTATCAGTCTTCTAAGATCGCTGGGTCTTTAGAGTGGATCGTTTCCAAAGAATTATCAGAACCTGACCGTTCTTGCAAAACTTCCTTGAAAAGAGAGAGCGAGAATGTTATCAGAAAGCTTTCAATGGAATTCCTCAAGTCCTTTGATGTCTTCCCGAGTTCAAGGTTAATGCTCTTACTCCATTTGGAATATCGTTGGTGAAGTAAATTTGTACACAATATTATTCAGTGACTCTTGCAAAATTTGTCAAAATTTGGTCATTGACCGGGACACCGTCCACTTGAATTTTTCATAAATCTTTATCATTTTTAAACCTTTTAGTGAGCTTAATAATATGCCAGTTTTGATGATTTTTTTCTATATAAATAAGGCAGACAAAGGGAGTGTGAAAGGTGGAGTGACTGAAATGAAACGAAGTGCAATTTCCAGACATCCAAACATTTATGGTCTTACTTTTATTTCAGTTCATTTGATAGATTTCAATTCAATATTTTACTGGAAAAGTCACATTTTCTCTCTCTCTCACTTAATGATATTATTATCGACGCACCCAGACACTCTAATCCATAAAACATGACCAAAACTGAAAGTAATTGGCTGGCTAATTTTTTCATAATTTACGATAACCTGAAGATAGATTCCGATCTCTCTCTCTTCTCTCTCTCTCTCTCTCTCTATGCGCAAGCACGCAAACAAGGTTTAAATATCAGCTGCTATAATAAATATGATTACTATATAACGACAAAGGGATGTAAATATTTATAAATAAAATGTGTTTAACAATTTGCATTCACTAAATTGATATATAACTTTCACCGGGTTTTATTGTAATAAATATCAATTATTCGCTTTAGCTGTTCGGACTTTTTGCAGTTTCTTGTACTCTAGGGGTGGCATTAAATTCCTTTCTCTCCTCCACGAAATGTTTAAGACAATGCAGAGTTCTGTCCCGTAATTGAATTGGAATTTATTTGAAGAGAGATTTGACCTTTGGATCTTGGTGCCAAATCCAGAATTGGTAAGCTCTCAGTCAAGATTGTGTTTAGTGTAATACCATAACTACTGTATGCGATAGGTACACTAACTTTTATATAGGTATGTATATGTGTATGTGCATATGTAAGGCCTAGGGTTTTTGATTAATAATATATTGTCCATGTGTTCTCAGTGACCTATGGAATGTGGAGAACAGTGCAGGAGCGGCGACCTGAGAGTAGCTGATGAATGAGTATTCTGGGGATGGCGTGAGATAAAAATGCTTAGTTCGACAAGTCAATGCACGACAGTTTATGAACTCTTCTCAAAGTGCCTTTGTGAAACTGGATGCAACTAGTGTTGCGAGGCGCTAACGAACCGTGTGTTTGTATGTGCGTGTGTGCCTCTTCCTTTTATTAGTTTCATACGAAAGTCTATGGGAAGACTTGCACAAAGATTCGTGGGAGGAAGGCAGAGCCACGATGGTGGTGCCTAGGTGTTTTTGTGACATAGTGTTTGTGGTGTTCCGGTTGCTTGGGTGAGTGTTGAAGTGCTTTAGCCAAAGACTGGCTTGTTGTCTGTTTGACATTTTTATGATAATATCCAATATTTAGTCATTGATTGTCAATCTTGTGTGTGTACTGACCGGGATGTGTTCTGTATCTTTGAAACAGACGATTCTGGTACTTCTGGCAGTTCCCAGATGGGTGTAGACTTTTTTGGTGACTAATGATTACTATCAGACAATGTACTATTCGGGGTTCTTTGAGTTAGTCTGTAAGACTGGATTACTTGATTGATTAGTTTATTTATTCATTGTTAATAAACGTTAATGTTATGATGCGACTCTCTCATTTTCATTACCTGTTAGAATGGAGAGAAAGAGGTGGAGAGAGAGAGAGGTGTCGGTGCTAGAGAGAGAGAGAGAGATTCCTTGGAGAGAGAGAGAGAGAGAGAGAGAGAGAGAGAGAGAGAGAGAGAGAGAAAGGGATTGCCGAGAGAGAGAGAGAGAGAGGCTGTGTGTAATGCTGTGTGTGGGTTTGCCTTCCGTTTCGTGTCACGCTTACCTAATGAATAATGGGGGGGGGGGGGGGGGGAATCTCCCCATTTACAGTGGTGGCAGGCGTTGAAAAAGGTGTTATAAAAGAGTTTTTCTTTATGCCTAGGAACGCCAATGTAGAGATGGGTGGCCAGTTAGAAAATAAAAGGGGTTATGGCTTAGCGATAGTTTTCGAACGACAAAGCCTTTGTGGGATTGTGGAAAATTGTTAAATTGTTGGATCTCAGTTGCTAAGTGAAGGGGGTAGAGAATATCCGTCCGTGGGATGGGGGGATGAGGAAAGAAATTTCTATTAGGGTCATCAAATTTGCTCGTACCGAGATTCTTCAGGGCGTGAGTCGTGAGAGCAACTCAGTTTGGTTTGTAAGTGAGTGTTGCCAGGTGCCTTCTCGCCGATCGTGTTTGTATTGTGCCGACGAGATTTGTGTGTTTTACGAGAATTTCGAGTTCTTTTTGTTCCCATTATGGAGTGGTGAGTGTTAAAAACTATTGTTTTGGAGGAGAGGGTTTTTGTTTAAATATTTCAGAGAAATGGGGTTGGTTCAAGAGGTCAAAAATTTTTCTTGTCTTTGCCCATAGTAACAGAAGTGACGTGTTTTCTTTATTCACGCCTGTTTACAATAGACGTATTCGTCTTTGTTTTAAACACATAAGAGTGTATAGAGATGTGTTTTTTGCATGTGAACTGTGCTTAGATAAGCATATCTGGCTTGGAGACAAGAGCGGCCACAATTTTACGGGCTCAGCACATTTCTGCAGAGAGGCGCGTTGCATTGTGGGTACTGCATACCTCGAGGGAGGGCATTGCGAGATGGGTACTAGTGTATATCTTGGGAGGGGGTCCTCAGACACTGTTTAAGGGGAGATGGGGACCACTGTGTATGCCTCGGGCTGTTCTGCCGCTTGACTGAGGGGTTGTTCTAATGGGGGGAGAAATTTTTTTTTTTTCTCAGTGTGGGTGAACTTCCCCTTTTCCTTTTTTTTTTCTTTGTGTTGGGGGATGAGTTTGCCCTTGACATTGGATGCTAAGACATCAGCTGATTGATTAGTTGATGAAGTGAAACGCCCGTAGAGTCTTTTTTTTAGAAAAGAGATTTTTTTTTCTCTCTCTCTCTTGGAGGAAGAGAAAAGGAAATAGAAAGATAATTGAAATGCATTGTATGGGTATGTGTGTGTTTCTTTGTGGCCTTGGAAGACACAAATATTGTTGGGATACACAGATTATTTTTTTTATTGTGTTGGAGGGATTACTTTGAAATACCGATGATTGGTGTTGTATCTGTGTTGTGTGGCAATGGTGTTATGTCATGGTGTTGCATCTGGATAAGTTGTATGTCATGAGGTTCAGCAATACTGTTGTAAGCTATTTTGAATTTCACCCTTACTTGAGATCTTTGCAAGAGAATTGTTGCTATGGAGAGTTATTATTATTATTAGTAATTATTATATCTGAGATGTGTCTACGGGAGGTTTTGCTTAAGTATAATTATCATTACGGGAGAATTGTTTTACGAGAGATTTGAGATTATTCAATGGGAAGATTCTCAATTAATCATTACAGATAATTATTCATGGATAATTATTACAATGAATTAATGGGAGAAGTCTTGTGTTAATTAATTGTTGAGTTTTTGTAACTTTGGAGAATATTTCAGTGATTCACGGGGATGAGTCTTGCTGAATCTTGATGAATCTGACTGAATCTCTGTGAATTGTGTTGAATCTTGCTGAACTTTTGCTGAATTTTTTGCTGAATTCCTTGGAGAATGGATAAGCATTGACATTAGTGATGTTTTTTTTTTATACGATACTGGTGATTTTGATGATAGCAAAGTTTTGGTGATTTTGTGATAGTGATATTTCTGATACTGAGTTTTTTATATATAATATATATATATATATATATATATATATATATATATATATATTATATATATATATATATATATATATATATATATATATATATATATATATATATATATATATATATATATATATATATATATACTAATACGTGGGCGTTTTAATGGTATCAAGGGAGGTAAAAAATTCTTTTTTTGAAATTTGGGAGGAACCTAACTAACACATTATTTTAGTTTTTTTTTCTTTTTTTTTTATGGGTTCAGCAGATAATTGCTTGACATCTGGTGAGTTACGGGAGATAGTGAACAAGGCCGTTGATTTTTCTTTTCTCCTTTTCTGGAAATTAGCCATCGCTGACACAAGTTTTTTTTTACCATGAGTGAATTTGAATTTGTTTTTTCTCTCCAGTTGGTGTGAATATTTTTTAATGTCTCAGTTCGTGACTTAGAGTCATTGTTCGGGAACGTGTTTGTGTGTCAGCTATTTGATGCTATAGAGAAATATATGGGAGAATTTCTTGCACGTTTGAATGCATACGTAATGGCACTAAATTTTTTCTCTGGATATTTGTGTTCCAGAAATTGTGAGTTTTCTTGCACAATACCTTTGTTTTATTTGTGACAACTTTGAGAGATAGGAAACTTGGTTCAGTTTTTCTAGTGGCCTATGTCGTAGTGCATATGGAGAAGTCTTTGGCTAAGACACTGTGAGTTGGGAATTCTGTTATAAGGAGTTGTTGCATATTGGTGATTTTTTCTAGAATTTTCTAGACAGTTTTATTTGCCGAGTTTTTGCTTTTTTTAGCAGTTATGCTAAACGGAGAGAGTTTTTATAGTTTTTGACTATAACATTGAGTTATTCTCTGGAGAATTGAGATATATTATTTTGGAGTTATAATTGAGTTATAATTGGAGGTATATATTATTTTGGAGTTATTAATTTGAGATATAATATATTGGAGATATATGTTTGGCCATTTTTGATATTTGCCAATAGTGGTATGAGCTATGTTTAGTTCAATTATTTTGCAGCCATCTTTGTTGCAAAATGGAGACACATTTTTGAGTAGATTAGGGGGTGGGGCAATATTTGTGAGTGTATGAGTTAGTTGCCTTGAGTGCACATTTTTTGGAGATATATTTTTTGGAGCCTTGTTTTGTTCCACATGGAGTTATTGGGGAAATAGAGGTAAATATTTTGTATTTGCCGAAATAGAGGTGATTATTCTCTATTCCTGGAGTGGTGTTTTTTTTATTGACATGTGGCTATTGGAGAAATAAGAGAGAAATATGGGGGGAATTGGTTATTAACCAAATGGGGAGGAAATAGTTTTTATAAGGGAGTGGTGTTATTATTAATATGTTGAAATATATGGAGTTGGAATTAATCTTGGGCGGGTGACCTTTTTTTTTGTGGTTATGGGAGTTTTTATTTCGAGTCAAGAGGAGATTTCTGTGGTTCTTTCTCTTTGGTTTCGTGACTATTTAGAGGCGAGTGGCATTATTGAATTAAGAGTCCTATGGAGATGTGTGCATTTTTTATGTTCACAAGTGTGTTATTCTTGGAGAAATATAATGGGGTAAAGTCATGTTGAGAGAATAAGTCTTTGAGACAAATTTTTGAACACATTAGTCATATCCTGGAGTTAATTCTGTGAAATGTGTCTGTTAGACCTTTTTTTCTAGAGAATCATGAGTTTCCAACTTGTGTGT
>NC_087203.1:101959399-101966899 GCF_015104395.2 Macrobrachium nipponense
ATTATTATCTCGTATACATATATGATATATATGCACATACATACACATATACATATACAAAAGTTAGTGTACCTATCGCATACAGTAGTTCTGATAATACACTAAAAACAATCTTGACTGAGAGTTTACCAATAGTGGATTTTGCATCCAGATCCAAAGATCAAAATCTCTCTTCAAATAAATTCCAATCCAATTACGGGACAGAACTCTGCATTGTCTTAAATGTTTCGTGGAGGAGAGAAAATAATTTAATGCCACCCCAAGAGTACAAGAAACTGCAAAAAGTCCGAGCAGCTGAAGCGAATAATTGATATTTTATTACAATAAACCCGGTGAAAGTTATATATCAATTTAGTGATCGTAAATTGTTAAACATATTTTACTTATAAATATTTATATCCCTTTGTCTTAATATAGCAATCATATTTATTATAGGAGCTGATGTTTAAGCTTTGTTTGCGAGCGTGCGCATAGACACACACACACACACACACACACTTCGTCCATTCACGAAAATATGATATCAAAGGGTTACTATCCATCAGGAGAGGAGTAAAATCAACGAAAATCAAGGAAAAACGAAACATAGACTTAAATTGAAAACGTTCTTATCATCGAAATGTTCAGCCGCAATACTAAGTCGAGATGATTAATAAAATGACAATAGGAAATATGGATGATCACACATCTATGTATATATATATATATATATGCGACTGTGCAATGCAGATGTCAAATCAGTTTAATATATATAAATCTAAATCAGTTTCATGTTTATTTTTAAGTATTACATCATTCTTCATTCATACCAAAGATGTGGACAAAAAACTAGACAATGAATATAATCTCTTTTCTTTCTTCATGGCCATCCTTTTATCGAGAGATTCATCTCAATTGCATACTGACTATATATATATATATATATATATATATATATATATATATATTATATATATATATATATATATATATATATATACCGACTGACTTTTTCTACTGATAGGACCTTGTAGTTGTATCACCCATTCATTAAATTCTCCCTTTCTCTTCAGCAATGTATGCTAATTCATGAGGATTCCCTTTACATTGTCCATGCATAGTAGTCATATTGCGTGGGCTGCTCTCTATCTCTTATGCAGATTAAATCAAGCCCACAAATAATCTTTGTTCACCCTATTATCTTCTTCCTCTCTTCATTTCCATTTTAACTAAATTAACATACAGCGACAAATGAACGTACCTTTGCAGTTCCGCATTTTAATAGTGTAAGCATATCTGACCAAAAGATGCACATTGTCACTTTTAATGATATATATATATATATATATTATCATATAGTATATATATATATATATATATATATATATATATATATATATATATATAGTAAAGTATATAGTATATATATATATGTAAATAGTGCCCATGTAGTACATAAACAAACTAAGTAAAGAACAGCGTTTATACTCTAGAATCCACTGCCTTCCTCTAAAGGTGTTTTAATAGTAATATATATTATGGCACATATATGTCACACACCTATGCCGTTGCTGCATATATTTAGCGCATTTTTCAATATTTACAACTGTTGCTTGGGCACTGACGTAAAAGTGTGTCATTTGACCACTAGAGGTCTGGGGCAAGCCTGAACTTGCCCTAGAAATCAAGAGGTCTCAATAACTGAAATGTTTACACTTCACATTCTCTAATCATCTTTACCCGTGCAAATCTATAACTGCTGGTATGACTAGCAATTACATGAGAAAATGAACAATACCTATTTAGCCAATTCTGAACTGACATTAAAGTGACAATCCCAATTGCCAAAGAGCAGCGTTACCAGATTGATGCGAAAATAATTATCCTTTTAAGACAAAACTCATTGTTATGTCTATGCAGTACTTTATTTTTTTCTTACTAGCCTACAGGAGCAGCAGCAACAAAACACTGCTATTGAAGATTCACATCAACCGAGCATTTGATGTCTAGGCCCGTCCCTTCGACGCTCCTGATTGGCTGCTGATAAGCCAATCACAGGACTGGAAAACTCTCAGACCCTCTCGAGAGTTCACATGAGCAGGATGTGTGTTCCACCTCTCTGCAGCATACGTTTGAAAGATGTATCCCTCCCGGTGAGGAGGACACACACCCTACCTATGTGAACTCTCTCGAGATCTGAGAGTTTCCAGCCCTAGGACTGGCTTATCAACAGCCAATCAGGAGCGTGGTAAGGGACGGGCCTAAACATCAAATGCACGGTTGATGTGAATCTACTATAACTAGTCTTTACAGAGAAGGTAACACTGAGCAGTCTGGCAAAAGTGGCTCCTGAACAGTACACGGTTGACTGACACCAACAATCTGAAGAGGCATAAACACTAAGGGCGCTTGCTTAAGTATCTTATTGAAATAGAAAAAAATTAAGAAATGAAATGGAAGGTAAAAGGACACGAAAGTGAATTAAAATAAAAACCATCACTCTGAGAATAAATCGCAATCAGAGCTAAAACGTTGTATATAATCCCAACGTATTACAGAAAAGAATATGGCCTTACCAAAAGTAATAGTTCATAGTCTTCTTATAAACTACAATTAGTTTTATGCACTGATGTAACAGGAATAATCCGAGCTTTCTTACAAAGGATTAAAGAGGGTTTTAGTGTTAATTTTCAAAATCATCCTCTAAAAATCCTCTTAAAATGGGAAGTCTTCTAAACTACACTTAATATGTAAAATCATCTCGAACGAAACTGAACTTTAAATGTAAAAACAACCTCCTCACAACATTTCTAAGCATAATACTCTATTCCCTCTGTCTGGATGTGTAAGAAGAAAGTTTTTCTCCAGCGCATGATTTGCTTTCTCTTTTTCCATTCTTAATAATTTGAAAGCCAAAAGAAAAATCTAGTAATATAATAATAACAATAGTTTGCTTCCTAGTGATTCTCACTCTGAAAAACAAGGGAAAGACAGAATTAAAAGGGATTTTATCTTCATTTATTTTACGGTTATAAGTTTTTATCACTTTTATGAATACGCATACTAGTGTGTGTGTGTGTGTGTGTGTGTGTGTGAGAGAGAGAGAGAGAGAGAGAGAGAGAGAGAGAGTAGAGAGAGAGAGTGTGTGTGAATTTGCACAGACTTTATACAAAAAGGATCATAGCAGTAAACATTTATAACCCGAATCAGTACACGACGCGACCCGGAGATTAAAGAGCATTATACTACTAATATGCTTAAAAAAAAAATCACAGTAGATGCACGGACTTTATAATAAGCGAATTCCACAGGAAAATGATAGTCAGGAAATCCAAGCGCTTTCGTCTTTACTAAGAACATTGTCAAGGAGCGAATGAAATACAATTGTAGAGAAAGGTCTCAGGTACACAACAAGATCAAGAATACAGATAGTTAATTGTCAAAAGGGTAAAAATTAAAATAGATAATCCAGGATTATCGGATATCACACGGTCACAAACCTAAAACAGATTGACCCTAAACCGAAATTACAAAGTTTCTTTACAGTCCAAAACATGTAAAAACTGAATATATTAATTTTGTTTGCTTATGTTTATGTACAAACTTTTTTCATTATGAAAAGCATCAAGTTTAAATAAAACCAAGACCTAAATTTTGAAAAAATTTTTATATTTGACTTGATGAAACAAGATTCAAGGATATCATTGAATCTTGTTTCATCAAGTCAAATAATAAAAATGTTCTAAATTTAAGTCTTGGTTTATTTAAACTTGATGCTTTCATAATGAAAAAAAGTTGTACATAAATATAAGCAAACAAAATTAATATATTCAGTTTTTACATGTTTGGGTACTGTAAAAGAAACTTTGTAATTTCGGTTAGGGTCAATCTGTTTAGGTTTGTGACCGTGTGATATCCGATATCTTGGATTATCGCTTTTAATTTTTTACCCTTTGACAATTAACCATCTGGTATTCTTGATCTTGTTGTGTACCTGAGACATTTCTCTACAATTGTATTTCATTCGCTCCTTGACAAGTCTTAGTAAAGACGAAAGCGCTTGGATTTCTGACTCATTTTCCTGTGGAATTCGCTTACATACTAATATATGTATATATATGTGTATAAATATATATATATATATATATATATATATATATATATATATATATATATATATATATATATAATATATATATATATATATATATATATATATATATATATATATATATATATATATATATATATATATATATATATATATATATATATATATATATATATATATATATATATATATATATATATACATATATATATATATATATATATATATATATATATATATATATATATATATATATATATACTGTATGTCCAATGAGAAAATTCCGCTGTAAAAGACGTAATGGCCTTTCATGGAAAACAGAGCGAAAGGGAATCTATTCCCCAGTATGAATATTTTACTCGCTGAACCCAATCCCGCTTTTCAGTGGTCCAAAGCCTCATGCCATTACCTAACTTCAATTTCAGCAATATTGATGCACGATGCGACCCTCATCTGTTCTCAGAATTTTAAACTTGCCGAGAATTTTTAACGCTGCCATAAGGACGATAATGTTAAGGGAACGAGATATGCAGAAATTAGCATGAAGAGATTCTTCAACTATAATCTACTCATCGAACCACTTTACAGTATGGGTCATGTATCAGTTCTGGACACTTAATGGTGAAAATAAAAAATGAAAAAGAGACATATACGCACAACCTGGAGCCGTTATATAAAATAGATATATATATATATGTATATATATATATATATTGTATATATATATAGATATATATATATATTACACATACACATATACATATATAAAAGTTAGTGTACCTATCGCATACAGTAGTTATGGTAATACACTAAACACAATCTTGACTGAGACCTTACCAATTGTGGATTTAGCATCCAGATCCAAAGGTCAAATCTCTCTTCAAATAAATTCCAATCCAATTACGGGACAGAACTCTCTGCATTGTCTTAAACATTTCATGGAGGAAAGAAAGGAATTTAATGCCACACAAGATACTGCAAAAAGTCCGAGCAGCTATAGCGAATAATTGATATTTATTACAATAAAACCCAATGAAAGTTATATATCAATTTAGTGAATGCAAATTGTTAACACGTTTTTATTTATAAATATTTTACATCCCTTTGTCGTAAAATAGTAATCATATTTATTATAGCAGCTGATATTTAAACCTTGTTTGCGTGCTTGCGCATAGAGAGAGAGAGAGAGAGAGAGAGAGAGAGAGAGAGAGAGAGAGATCGGAATCTATCTTCAGGTTATCGTAAATTATAAAAAAATTAGCCAGCCAATTACTTCAGTTTTGGTCCATGTTTTATAGGGAATTAGAGTTGTCTGGGTGCGTCGATTAGGAATATCATTAAGTGAGAGAGAGAGAAAATGCGACTTTTCCAGTAAAATATTGATCACGAAATCTATCAAATGAACTGAAAATATAAGTAAGACCATAAATGTTTGGATGTCATGAAATTGCACGTTTCATTTCAGTCACTCCACCTTTCACACTCCCTTTGGTCTGCCTTATATATATAGAAAAAATCATCAAAACTGACAGATTATAAAGCTCACTAAAAGGTTTAAAAAAATGATAAAGATTTATGAAATTCAGGTGGACGGTGTCCGGTCAATGACCAAATTTTTGACAAATTTTGCAAGAGTCACTGAATAATATTGTGTACAAATTTACTTCACAAACGATATTCCAAAAATGGATGTAAGAGCATTAACCTTGAACTCGGGAAGACATCAAAGGACTTGAGGAATTCCATTGAAAGCTTTCTGATAACATTCTACTCTCTCTTTTCAAGGATGTTTTGCAAGAACGGCCAGGTTTTGATAATTCTTTGCAAAACGATCCACTCTAAAGGCCTAGCGATCTTAGAAGACTGATAAGGTAATGCGATTTAAAAACGAAAATAATTAATATATACAATCAAGAGAATTTCCTACACGACATTGTGATCCCATTGTTAGAACACATGCCGATTTCAACAATTGAACAAAAAACAAAAATAAAAAACTTTTCTGGATAAAACTAAAACAATGAACGGCTACGTTAAGGCAATAAGAAGATCAAGCTTACACGTAGCTGCGTAAATAATATATTTGGAATTATAGCCAAACTTCAAAGACAATTACTATCCAACATATCCGATTTTGCCATTACACTAATATAGCAATTGGCTTCGAATTCATTATTAACAAGCATAAGACAATGTACGTACTTAAGCACAAACACTGCAAAGAGCGATTTCCCAGCTTAACCCGAAATGCAATGAATGACAGACACACAGATATACAGAAAATGGGTTTGAAGAAGCAGCGCGTCTGGGTTTCATGGCATAATAATGCCATCAAGATTCGTGACGCTGCGTCTGTCCTGAATTTATCCTCTAATTATATAGAGAGCAGGAACGATGGCACCAGAATCCCCTCCCACACGTGCCATAATTAATATATCAGTCTCTATTGAGAATAATAATTGAGTTTGTTCTCTAGATGCGAAACAAAGGCAGGAACTGGCGGAGAGATGAAGGTGATACAGCACAAGACTGAAAATACGAAGGCAATTTTTTTTATAAATACACCAGGTAATTGTAGGTGCGTTATGAGAGAAAAATAAGGATATCTGAAGAAATTTCTTACTGTAGTTTATAAAGGCACCAAGGAATTTAGATCTGTGAGAAAATAAAACAAAGATTAAAGAAATAAAACAATGATTAAAGATAGACCCATCAGATAACAATATCATTATTAATAACATGCAAAGAAGAGCGAGAGTCCATTATCATCTTTATTGCCTGGCCTGCTAAGTTTGTTACACTTTTTTGGAAATATTTTATAAAAGTCATACTTTAATCAGTCATTTTGACAGAATATCCTGTTGATCACTGACTATTTGTCAGGATTTTTTGTCATAGTATCCACGGGTACGTGACAACTTTTGCAGAATCAAGCGAATTTAAAAATACAGATGATTTCATTCTAAAAATTTCGCCAACTGTTCTCATATTCACATTACCATTTAAAATTTAAAATTCTTGATAATTCGATGCAAAATATTCACCTTTAACAAATGATGCTTCTAGATATACGCGTATCATTTATAGTTAATTCTGGGACGATGACTATTCGCCCAGATGTTACGCCCAATCGATTAAACCAACAGTGTTATTTCCTCCTCCTGTTGGACAACTAAAAAAACTAACTCACAAATACTGAGTAAATATTTGATTTTGTTTGTCGGTTTGTTATATCCTCAACCCTTGGTGAATCTATTGTTATAATGTTTTCGTGATTTTTTAAACGTAGAGTAATAGGATTGATTGATATTTCGTTTGCAGTTTTACCAAGCATATAAGAGGGCTCTTTATATGCCGTGAACGCAACCACTGTGGATGAAATTAACTGTGATTAGTATACATCACTTCTA
>NC_087203.1:101974399-101978350 GCF_015104395.2 Macrobrachium nipponense
GCTTAGGTCTGTTGTACTTCCTTAATACATCGCCAATTTGGTGAATATTAGTCGTTTTGTAGAGCAAAGATACTTATCTGTGAGATCATTTTATTTAAAAGAAATATATTCAATATACAACCAAATTCATTGAAAAGATAGCCACTTTTTTTTCCTTTTTTATTTTTTTTTGCTAATGTTATGGACTGCTTGATGGAAAATTCCGGGAAACTAGTTTATATCACAATACATATGGTATTTGAGAAAAGTGTCCAAAGACAGAAAATATGATTGATTAAAACACTAGAATCTAAGGAATAATGGTTAATATACGAAACATACGCTAACCAGCATGATGATGTTGAGGGAGAGGATTTATCTTTGTTGAAAAAAATACCCTTTTACGATATAACTTTTGTGCAATTTCCAGACAGATTGGTGAAGCTCCATGTACCTAATAAAAAAAAAATAAATAAATAAATATTTGGTAAGGCTTCTGGTTAGAAACCTGATACAGTCTGCTCCTAACACTCCTCTCTCCAACCCCCATTTGTGTCTCCGTGTTTCTCCGTTTCTAAGCACTTCGCAAAGAGAAATAACCGCCGTCATCCAGTGCGTTTGTATTGTTTGTCAACTCACTATAAAGGACGTAAACAAACAGGAGACTCGTACGGCTTCAGGTTCGATTTAATACTCTCCTCCTCTTTCCCTTTCCCTTTGTCCATTGGGCTCTGTTAACTTAAAGAACAAAAGGAACTTAGAAAAATGAACGCGCTACAAAAAAAAAATGATAGTCAATAAAAGACAAATATGAAAGCTATTATCAAAATACTGCAATCTTTTTTCTCTTTTCAACACGATGAATTTGAGTTAGGATATATGGGAAAAAATTTATCCACAATATAAATAAATACTTTTTGACTAGTAATACTTAACTGGTGTAAATACACTCCTGCCTTAACTATTTAAGATCGCAAGAATCCAGGACAGAAGAACTCTTGAATTATTTAACTCCTCGCACTCTTTTGGAATGGCTTACTTTTGTAAATTCCAACTTCTAACGGGAAATATAAGAGCAAAGTCATCTTCCCAGGCAGGATTCGAACCCTCGCCTTTTAGGGGCTAGAGTGATTTGAAATAACCCCTTGTGGGTTACGGTAACCTTACTCTGGAAAGTTCCTGGTTTCTTCATGTGATTCCCGTCAGGATTCAATGCTTACGGAAGTATAATGTCCAAATAAGTTTGTAAGGAAATCTACAAGCTGAAAGGTCTTCGTGGCTTCACGTTAGAAGTAATAAATGACGTCCAATGCTATGACCTTTGGAGTGATCCCCCTTTATCCTTATTATTAACCTGTTCTATTATCCTTTAAACGGAAGTGACATTCATACTCACCAGCCCAACGCGGTTGCAACATCAACGTGGGAGGTGAGAAGTGGCGAGAGGCACTTCACACGCGACGCTGTGATTTCGGGCCAAAGTGGCAAGTGCTGGTGACATGCAGTGAGCAAATGCAAGCAGACTTCGCAAGTTGTCGTCATCAGTGGTGTCAATGCCGATATAACTTCTCTAACCGAAGTTATAATTGGCAGAGGTTATCCGGTTACGATAGTGATATAACAGAAGACGATTAGCAGAATTGTCATTTCAACTCCACCCTCAGTAAGTTGTAATTCTTCTTGCTGTTCTTGTTCTTTACGTTCATGTGGTTTTTTTGTTCTTGTACTATTTTTGCACATGTTATTTTTATTCCTGATTTCAGCGTCGATCTTTTTGTGTTGATTTCGTTTTTGTTCTAATTACTGCTCTTGATTCCCTCGCTCTTGTTCGAATTCTTGTTTTGCTGGGGATAAAAAACCGAGGACCAGGCACTCATGAATTTTTCATGACAATAGCATTGCTAAACGTCACAATCACATTTCAATCTAATGAATTATTTGTAGTCTTGATTATTTTTTATGCAATGATAAGCTAAAATCTTTATTCTTTCGAACATGACAGAATAATGGATCATTTACCTGATTTCTCTCTCTCTCTAGATTTGTCAGCATACATTGCTGCATGATTGCTACTGAGTCACTTTACATGGATAAATATGATTATTCTGCTGTATTTTATCACCAATGCTTTATTAATAGTAGACCTAAGAATAACTTTCATGATTATATAAATAACAATTGCCAGTCTCTCCTCCAGGAATGTGATCAAAAACAGTGTAGCGGAATTCAGTCAGGATCTCAATACAGCGAATGGAAGAAGAACCTGTTTGGAATAGCAAGTGGATAAGAAGGAAAAAATGTGAAACGGCTGAGATTACTAAAATATGGACATTGAAAAATTGAAGCGAAAAAGAGATACACAATGGAGTCAACTATGTTCTTGCCATTGCCTCTTTTGTTTTCTTTAAAATATAATCTATTTGAGATGGTTTTGTTTTATTGGTCCGTCCGCACTTTTTCTGTCGGCCCTCAGATTCTTAAAAGCTACTGAGGCTAGAGGGCTGCAAATTGCTAGTAATTATCCACCCTCCAACCATCAAGCATACCAACTTGCATGCAGACCTTGAGCCAAAGTAGTTTTTATTTGATAAAGGTTAAAGTTAGCCATGAACGTGCCTCAACACAGGCCACAATGGCCGGCTGAGTTTGACGGGCTGTGGCTCATATAGCATTATGCCTAGACCACCGAAAGATGGATCTATTTTCGGATGCCTTGCTTATACGCTGAACAGAAAACTTGTTTGCTTTTATTCTGGCTTTTCGTTGACTGTGTTTCACTCATTTCTTATATATGGTTTCAAAATCCAATTCAATCTCAATCTCATTCTGACACTGCACATACACACCACTAAAAAATGTTTCAGTCCTAACATTACCAGGAAACGTACCTAAGGCATATAACTTAAAAAGCAATACGTCGGTAAACAGATAAAACAAGAGTTATATGAAAAATAATCTATTGCTTGAAGCTCGACGAGAGAACCAAGTGATACTGAACGGGAAAGATTCATCTGAGCGAATGACGAGTCTAGCAGTCACCTTCCCCTACACAAATCAACTTTAATTGCCGTTTTAATCCTTCGAATATTGCCGGGACATAAATTACCCGTAATTAAGAGATGCAGCAGCGGCAGTAAATCTAATGGACATCCGTGTTCAGAGTCACTACCCTCCAGATGTTGCCACGGCGGATAGTTGCTGGGAGTGACGCTCTTGAAAATAAGGTCATGTCAGTGGAAGACATAAAAAGTTGCTGCGTCGTGATTAACAAGACTTTGTGATTATTTGCAATGCTTTTATTTTGTTATTTACGTGCTGAGTGAGTAAAAGAGAAGCTAATAAGTTTTTCTTATTCCTCATTTCATGTAGACACGCAGGCTTTATTTCACAAGGAACTCTTAAAATTTTTATTCTTAATTCATCGAGTAAAATGGTGCATACACAAACATTATATATATATATATATATATATATATATATATATATATATATATATATATATATATATATATATATATATATATATGATCACACATATCCACAAGTGAAAAATAGAGACGGGGTGTAGGTCCAGACTGGTTTTCGACTTTATTTCTAAGCTATTGACTAAGGACTGATACATAATATTAGAAGTTACAAATATATATACTACAGAGCCAGCATACTGACGGACATACACACAAACCGTTTGAGACTGTAGATCCACCCTCAAGCAGGTGTCAAGGTAGCAGTGGAATAAATAAATCACGCGCTAAAGTGATTATAATCATTCATATATATATATATATATATATATATATATATATATATATATATATATATATATATATATATATATATATATAGTGGCCATTCATCTCTAACTTGCAAGCACTCTGGCGCTTCCTTAATTAATCCTTCCCTATTGGAACTACAACTGTACTTAGCTTGTAACCAACCTGACTTAAGAATATGTCAAAACCCTAGTCGGGG
>NC_087203.1:101978850-101986350 GCF_015104395.2 Macrobrachium nipponense
CCCCGACTAGGGTTTTGACATATAAACTTAAGTCAGGTTGGACAAGCTAAGTACAGTTGTAGTTCCAATAGGGAAGGATTAATTAAGGAAGCGCCAGAGTGCTTGCAAGTTAGAGATGAATGGCCACTATATATATATATAATATATATAGATATATATATATATATATATATATATATATATATATATATATATTGTATGGACCGCACTCGTCTGCAGGATCTTAAGGAAAAAAAATGAAACGGGACTGGAATGACTGAAAGCAGTCGAGACAAAACAAAGGAGGAAGGAGTGCAACCAAAACAAAATCCTCAAAAAGTCCTTAAACCTATTTATTATTTAAGTATCTTACAATATATACAATTGAGTCCGGGCTTAGCAAAAATACCAATTAAATAAACTAACAAAAAAAATAAAAATCTGAAAACAGCAGTCAAAATCAATAATAAGGCCCTCAAAGCCCACACAAATTACAATCAATAATCAAAATAATGTAAAAAGCATCTCAACACCATTATTACAGAGCCATACTGCTCACACCATTATATCAGAGCCATACTGCTCAACACCATTATTCCAGAGCCTAATGCTCAACACCATTATTCCAGAGCCATATGCTCAACACCATTATTACAGAGCCATAATGCTCACACCACCATTACAGAGCCATAATGCTCAACACCATTATTACAGAGCCATAATGCTCACACCATTATTACAGAGCCATAATGCTCAACACCATTATATTACAGAGCCATAATGCTCAACACCATTATATTACAGAGCCATAATGCTCAACACCATTATTACAAAAAAGATAGGCATATCATATAATAAACAAACAGCATGAATAAATGAACAAACATGACAGGGAGCATAAAATAAGATAAGCATAATACAGCAGCAACATAAATAAAATTATGCAAATTACTCTGGGAAGCACAGACAATAAATTCCCGTAAAGAGAACGTAAAAGTCCCCGCTGTCAAAAAGGATGAACTGAATCAGACGAACTCCGTGAAGACATCGTAACAACAGCCATCAACTGTCAACTGGAACTCAGCCACCACACAGATGAATCACGGGAGAAACGTTGAAACACGCAACACTGGAAAAGTCACCGATGACCAGGTTAAGCCATCACCCATCCTTCTAACTATCAAGGCCAACAGGTAACCAATACCTGCTACTCAAGTAAATGCTCCATGCTGCCAAAGCTGCCAGAACCAGACTCGCTGCTGTGCTAACCCGAACTGTTTCAAAAAAAAAGAGCGAGCGGCAAAAGTCACCTCGCTCCAGCAAAATCACAGAAGGACTGGACAACGACTAAAAAGTCAAACAAGCCTTACATAATCAAAACTCAAACATCAAATCACCTACAATATATATATATGAATGATTATAATCACTTTAGCGCGTGATTATTTATTCCACTGCTACCTTGACACCTGCTTGAGGGTGGATCTACATCTCAAAACGGTTGTGTGTATGTCCGTCAGTATGCTGTCTCTGTAGTATATATATTTGTGCTTCTAATATTATGTATCAGTCCTTAGTCAATAGCTTAGAAAATAAAGTCGAAACCAGTCTGGACCTACACCCCGTCTCTTATTTTTCACTTTGGATATGTGTGATCATATATATATATATATATATATATATATATATATATATATATATATATATATATATATATATATATATATATATATAATGTTTGTGTATGCACATTTTACTCGATGAATTAAGAATAAAAATTTTAAGAATTCTTTGTGAAATAAAGCCTGCGTATACATGAAATGAGGAATAAGAAAAACTTAGAAGCTTCTCTTTTACTCACTCAGCACGTAAATAACAAAATAAAAGCATTGACAAATAATCACAAAGTCTTGTTAATCACGACGCCAGCAACTTTTTATGTCTTCCCTGACCTGACCTTATTTTCAAGAGCGTCACTCCCAGCAACTATCCGCCGTGGCAACATCTGGAGGGTAGTGACTCTACACGGTGTCCTTAGATTTACTGCCGCTGCTGCATCTCTTAATTACGGGTAATTTATGTCCCGGCAATATTCGAAGATTAAACGGCAATTAAAGTTGATTTGTGTAGGGAAGGTGACTGCTAGACTCCGTCATTCGCTCAGATGAATCTTTCCCGTTCAGTATCACTTGGTTCTCTCGTCGAGCTTCAAGCAATAGATTATTTTTCATATAACTCTTTGTTTATCTGTTTACCCGACGTATTGCTTTTTCAAGTTATATGCCTTAGGTACGTTTCCTGGTAATTGTTAGACTGAAACATTTTTTAGTGGTGTGTATGTGCAGTGTCAGAATGAGATTGAGATTGAATTGGATTTTGAAACCATATATAAGAAATGAGTGAACACAGTCAACGAAAAGCCAAGAATAAAAGCAAACAAGTTTTCTGTTCAGCGTATAAGCAAGGCAACCGAAAATAGATCCATCTTTCGGTGGTCTAGGTATAATGCTATATGAGCCACAGCCCGTGAAACTCAGCCGGCCATTGTGGCCTGTGTTGAGGCACGTTCATGGCTAACTTTAACCTTTATCAAATAAAACTACTTTTGGCTCAAGGTCTGCATGCAAGTTGGTATGCTTGATGGTTGGAGGGTGGATAATTACTAGCAATTTGCAGCCCTCTAGCCTCAGTAGCTTTTAAGATCTGAGGGCCGACAGAAAAAGTGCGGACGGACAAACAAAACCATCTCAATAGTTATATTTTAAAGAAAACAAAAGAGGCAATGGCAAGAACATAGTTGACTCCATTGTGTATCTCTTTTTCGCTTCAATTTTTCAATGTCCATATTTTAGTAATCTCAGCCGTTTCACATTTTTCCTTCTTATCCACTTGCTATTCCAAACAGGTTCTTCTTCCATTCGCTGTATTGAGATCCTGACTGAATTCCGCTACACGTTTTTGATCACATTCCTGGAGGAGAGAACTGGCAATTGTTATTTATATAATCAGAAAGTTATTCTTAGGTCTACTATTAATAAAGCATTGGTGATAAAATACAGCAGAATAATCATATTTATCCATGTAAAGTGACTCAGTAGCAATCATGCAGCAATGTATGCTGACAAATCTAGAGAGAGAGAGAAATCAGGTAAATGATCCATTATTCTGTCATGTTCGAAAGAATAAAGATTTTAGCTTATCATTGCATAAAAAATAATCAAGACTACAAATAATTCATTAGATTGAATGTGATTGTGACGTTTAGCAATGCTATTGTCATGAAAAATTCATGAGTTGCCTGGTCCTCGTTTTTTTATCCCCAGCAAAACAAGAATTCGAACAAGAGCGAGGGAATCAAGAGCAGTAATTAGAACAAAAACGAAATCAACACAAAAAGATCGACGCTGAAATCAGGAATAAAAATAAACATGTGCAAAAATAGTACAAGAACAAGAAAACCACATGAACGTAAAGACAAGAACAGCAAGAAGAATTACAACTTACTAGTAATTATTTAAAAAAAAAAAAAAAAAAAAAAAAAAAAAAAAAAAAAAAAAACAAAAAAAAAAAAAAAAAAAAAAAAAAAAAAAAAAAAAAAAAAAAGAGTTACTGAGGTGGAGTTGAAATGACAATTCTGCTAATCGTCTTCTGTTATATCTCTATCGTAACCGGATAACCTCTGCCAATTATAACTTCGGTTAGAGAAGTTATATCGGCATTAACACCACTGATGACGACAACTTGCGAAGTCTGCTTGCATTTGCTCACTGCATGTCACCAGCACTTGCCACTTTGGCCCGAAATCACAGCGTCGCGTGTGAAGTGCCTCTCGCCACTTCTCACCTCCCACGTTGATGTTGCAACCGCGTTGGGCTGGTGAGTATGAATGTCACTTCCGTTTAAAGGATAATAACAGTAATAATAAGGATAAAGGGTGACTCCAAAGGTCACATTGACGTCATTTATTACTTCTAACGTGAAGCCACGAAGACCTTTCAGCTTGTAGATTTCCTTACAAACTTATTTGGACATTATACTTCCGTAAGCATTGAATCCTGACGGGAATCACATGAAGAAACCAGGAACTTTCCAGAGTAAGGTTACCGTAACCCACAAGGGGTTATTTCAAATTCACTCTAGCCTAAAAGGCGAGGGTTCGAATCCTGCCTGGGAAGATGACTTTGCTCTTATATTTCCCGTTAGAAGTTGGAATTTACAAAAGTAAGCCATTCCAAAAGAGTGCGAGGAGTTAAATAATTCAAGAGTTCTTCTGTCCTGGATTCTTGCGATCTTAAATAGTTAAGGCAGGAGTGTATTTACACCAGTTAAGTATTACTAGTCAAAAAGTATTTATTTATATTGTGGATAAATTTTTTTCCATATATCCTAACTCAAATTCATCGTGTTGAAAAGAGAAAAAAGATTGCAGTATTTTGATAATAGCTTTCATATTTGTCTTTTATTGACTATCATTTTTTTTTGTAGCGCGTTCATTTTTTTAAGTTCCTTTTGTTCTTTAAGTTAACAAAGCCCAATGGACAAAGGGAAAGGGAAAGAGGAGGAGAGTATTAAATCGATCCTGAAGCCGTACGAGTCTCCTGTTTGTTTACGTCCTTTATAGTGAGTTGACAAACAACACAAACACACTGGATGACGGCGGTTATTTCTCTTTGCTTAGTGCTTAGAAACGGAGAAACACGGAGACACAGATGGGGCTTGGAGAGAGGAGTGTTAGGAGCAGACTGTATCAGGTTTCTAACCAGAAGCCTTACCAAATATTTATCTACTTTTATTATTTTTTTTTTTAGGTACATGGAGCTTCCCCAATCTGTCTGGAAATTGCACAAAAGTTATATCGTAAAAGGATATTTTTTTTTCAACAAAGATAAATCCTCTCCCTCATCATCATCATTGCTGGTTAGCGTATGTTTTGTATATTAACCATTATTCCTTAGATTCTAGTGTTTTAATAATTCATATTTTCTGTCTTTGACATTTTTCTCAAATACCACATGCATTGTGATAATAAACTGGTTTCCCAAGGAATTTTCCATCAAGCAGTCATAACATTAGCAAAAAAAAAAAAAAAAAAAAAAAGTGGCTATCTTTTCAATGAATTTGGTTGTATATTGAATATCTTTCTTTTAAATAAAACGATCTCACACATAAGTATCTTTGCTCTACAAAACGACTAATATTCACCAAATTGGCGACGGATTAAGGAAGTACAACAGACCTAACAGTCTTGCAAAAAAAAAAAAAAAAATGGCATGAATGACGTGCTTTACCGGGAAGAGAGAGAGAGAGAGAGAGAGAGAGAGAGAGAGCTCTTTGAATTACAGAAGGCCCTCGGGGAAATCATGGTCTCTCCTCTACACTTCTTTTGCCCTGAACAAGTCAATCCTCGTAAACGAGTAAGTTTAATTACATTTTAAAATCACCATAGGTTTGTCCTTTTATATAGTATATAGAAGATGAGATTGAATCTGGTTGAGAAAATTAAAAGAGAAAATTACAAGGAAAGGAATCATAAAACCATTGTCCATTCTGCGCATATATATATATATATATATATATATATATATATATATATATATATATATGTATATATATATATATATATATATATATATATATATATATATATATATATATATATATATATATATATATATATATCGGTGTGTGTGTGGGTGTGTATACATTATCTATGCTTTGACCCCCATCAGATTATTACGAAACACGCCTGACATGCGCGCTATTTTAAACCCTACTTCTTCAAGGGCAGACTACATCTGCATTTTTTTAGGCGTGTATTAATTATTCTATATTCTTTATCAGTTTCATTCCAGTTCAGCATTTAGCATTGAACAAGCGCTTACTCCTCGTCCGATGTATTCCAGTAGTTCTCATTTTCCTCGCGGGTCAGTGGCCTACAATGGAGTCCAGTTTGATCTTATATTATATTCCTCTTGTAAAATTAGTACAAAATATTGTAAAAGTGCGTAGCAGTGATAGGAAAAACCAGATTAAGAATGAGAGTTTAAAAAGACTGGAGGCCAGATCGGGAATTTAATATTTACCAATAAAATATGAAAGTATTGTTCAGTTTGGATTCCTTGCCTGAAGAAGAATACAGAATTCAAAGGATAAGAAAGCGTTATCATTTCGTGGAAATTGAAAGTTCATCGCGAATAATACAAAGAATTAGAGCCCTGAAGTGTTGTCTGGAAACGGTTCCTTAGGAAACCGATGAAATACAATTTTTGAATATTTTATCGAAACGCAATTTGTTTTACTATTAGTGATAGGTTCAAGCTCGCTCGCTCTCTCTCTCTCTCTCTCTCTCTCTCCTCTCTCTCCTGATTGCCACAGTGTAAAAATATGATATATATATATATATATATATATATATATATATATATACATATATATATATATATATATATATATATATATATGTATATATATATATATATATATATATATATATATATATA
Source organism: Macrobrachium nipponense (assembly GCF_015104395.2). Taxonomy (NCBI): domain Eukaryota; kingdom Metazoa; phylum Arthropoda; class Malacostraca; order Decapoda; family Palaemonidae; genus Macrobrachium; species Macrobrachium nipponense. Next base: position 101,985,330 of record NC_087203.1, read on the forward strand.
GGTATATGTATATGTATATGGATATGTATATGATATGTATATGTATATGTATATGTATATGGATATGTATATGTATATGTATATATATATATATATATATATATATATATATATATATATATATATATATATAAGAATCAAGTTAATGGAGACAAAGGGTACTTTTTAGTACTTGATGTCTATTTGCATTTTGATTTTAATTTTTTACTGTTTCCGGTCAACAACCCTTATTTTGAAATCTGAAACTTGTGATCTTCGAGCAGATCTTGCAACTTTGAGCATGTGCTTTTGGTGGCGTTCACGAAATAAATACTGGATGATATTTATTTTACGAATTTTTAGGACAACCTAGCATATTTATTTGTCGAATCTGATATTTGGGGATATGAACAGTACGCCTGTACTGCAGTTATTTAATGAAAAGGTCAGTCCTGGCCAGTGTTTTTGTGTATGTCGCAGACATTGACACCTCGGCTTATACGGTTTTGCCAGAGGCAGCCGAAATTTATTCATAGGCTGGGACATCATCCTTCGTTGATTTTCAGAGGACCAGGCGATTGCCATTCCAGTGGGTCGTGTTCTTACTCGGATTAATAGATTTTGCGCTGGGCATATTCTGTGGAAGGTTTATTCATTTTTTGAACTCTTCCATACATTTATTTTTCCTTTATGTGAATATGTGTACTTGTTTCGTATGAAATGCGTGTATGTGTGTGTGTGTGTGTGTGTGTGTTTTGCGTGTATGTAGGTGAATCTAAGCTGTATTGCCGTCGACGTTTTAATTTTTCTTTTTAAAAAACGCCATGAAGCTGCACCACATACTTAGCAAATTGTCATATGGCAAAGCGTTTTAATTTGCATTACTTGGAAACGTTCGCATTTAGTTCTGTTGTTTCTAAAATACGTAAAGGAATATTAACATCTTTGCGTTGAGTTTAAAGGTATTTTTGATCATAATTTTTTGTTTACTGGTTTTTGTGACTAAGTGATTATACTCTTGCAGTTTTAGGCATCATCTATT
>NC_087203.1:101991350-102008850 GCF_015104395.2 Macrobrachium nipponense
TATTTGTGCGGTTAGTTTTTTAGTTGTCCAACAGGAGAGGAAATAACACTGTTGGTTTAATCGATTGGGCGTAACATCTGGGCGAATAGTCATCGTCCCAGAATTAACTATAAATGATACGCGTATATCTCGAAGCATCATTTGTTAAAGCTGAATATTTTCATCGAATTATCAAGAATTTTAAATGGTAATGTGAATATGAGAACAGTTGGTGAAGCTTTAGAATGAAATCATATTGTATTTTTAAATTCGCTTGATTCTGTAAAAGTTGTCACGTACCCGTGGATAACTATGACAAAAATCCCGACCAAAATAGTCAGTGATCAACAGGATATCTGTCAAAAGACTGTTTAAAGTATGACATTTTAGAGTATTTCCAAAAGTGCAACAAACTTAGCAGGCAGGCAATAAAGATGATAATGGACTCTCGCTCTACTTTTGCATGTTATTAATAATGATATTGTATTATCTGATGGGTCTATCTTTAACCTTTGTTTTATTTCTTTAATCTCTGTTTTATTTTCTCACAGATCTAAATTCCTTGGTGCCTTTATAAACTACAGTAAGAAATTTCTTAGATATCCTTATTTTTCCCTCATAACGCACCTAAAATTACCTGGTGTATTTATAAAAAAAAATTGCCTTCGTATTTTCAGTCTTGTGCTGTATCACCTTCCTCTCTCCGCCAGTTCCTGCCTTTGTTTCGCATCTAGAGAACAAACTCAATTATTATTCTCAATAAAGAGACTGATATATTAATTATGGCACGTGTGGGAGTGGGGATTCTGGTGCCATCATTCCCGCATCTCTATATAATTAGAGGATAAATCCCCATGGACAAGACGCAGCGTCACGAATCTTGAATAGCATTATTATGCCATGAAACCCAGACGCGCTGCTTCCTTCAAACCAGGTTTTCTGTATATCTGTGTGTGTGGTCATTCATTGCATTTCGGCTACGCTGGGAAATCGCTGGAATTGCTCTCTTTGCAGTGTTTGTGCTTAGGTACGCACATTGTCTTGTGCTTGTTAATAATGAATTCGAAGCCAATTGCTATATTAGTGTTATGGCAAAATCGGATATGTTGGATAGTAATTGTCTTTGAAGTTTGGCTATAATTCCCAAATATATTATTTACGAAGCTACGTGTAAGCTTGATCTTCTTTATTGCCTTAACGTAGCCGTTCATTGTTTTAGTTTATCCAGATAAAAGTTTTTTTTTGGTTCAAATTGTTGAAATCGGCTTGTGTTCTAACAATGGGATCACAATGTCGGGTAGGAAATTCTCTTGATTGTATAATATTTATTTATTTTCGTTATAAATCGCATTACCTTATCAGTCTTCTAAGATCGCTGGGCTTTAGAGTGGATCGTTTCCGAAGAATTATCAAAACCTGCCGTTCTTGCAAAACATCCTTGAAAAGAGAGAGCGAGAATGTTATCAGAAAGCTTTCAATGGAATTCCTCAAGTCCTTTGATGTCCTCCCGACCCGATTCAGGTTAAGAATGCTCTTACTCCATTTTGGAATATCGTTGGTGAAGTAAATGTGTACACAATATTATTCAGTTACTCTTGCAAAATTTGTCAAAATTGGTGATTGACCGGACACCGTCACTTGAATTTTCATAATCTTTATCATTTATAAACCTTTTAGTGAGCTTTATAATGTCAGTTTTGATGATTTTTTCTATATAAATAAGGCAGACAAAGGGAGTGTGAAAAGGTGGAGTGACTGAAATGAAACGAAGTGCAATTTCCAGACATCCAAACATTTATGGTCTTACTTTTATTTCAGTTCATTTGATAGAATTCATTCATATTTTACTGGAAAAGTCGCATTTTCTCTCTCTCTCACTTATTGATATTCCTAATCGACGCACCCAGACAACTCTAATTCCATAAAACATGGACCAAAACTGAAACTGAAAGTAATTGGCTGGCTAATTTTTTCATAATTTACGATAACCTGAAGATAGATTCCGATCTCTCTCTCTCTCTCTCTCTTCTCTCTCCTCTCTCTCTCTCTCTCTATGCGCAAGCACGCAAACAAGGTTTAAATATCAGCTGCTATAATAAAATATGATTACTATATTACGACAAAGGGATGTAAATATATATAAATAAAATTTGTTTAACAATTTGCATTCACTAAATTGATATATAACTTTCACCGGGTTTTATTGTAATAAAAATCAATTATTCGCTTTAGCTGTTCGAACTTTTTGCAGTTTCTTGTACTCTAGGGTTGGGATTAAATTCCAAATTCTTCCTCCTACACGGAAACGTTTAAGACAATGCAGAGTTCTGTCCCGTAATTGGATTGGAATTTATTTGAAGAGAGATTTGACCTTTGGTCTTGGTACCAAATCCAGAATGTAAGCTCTCAGTCAAGATTGTGTTTAGTGTATTACCATAAACTACTGTATGCTATAGGTACACTAAACTTTTATATAGGTATGTATATGTGTATGTATATATATATATATAATTATATATATATATATAATATATATATCATATATATACTATATATATATATATATATATATATATATATATATATATATATTATGCATATATATATATATATATATATATATATATATATATATATATATATATATATATATAATATATTTATATATACTTATTTATATAACTGCTCCAGGTTGTGCGTATATGTCTTTTCATTTTTTATTTTCACCATTAAGGCACTAAGTGTCCAGAACTGATACATGGGACCCATACTGTAAAGTGGTTCGGTGAGTAGATTTATATGTTGAAGAATCTCTTCATGCTAATTTCGCATATCTCTTTCCCTTAACATTATCGTCTTTATGGCAGCGTTAAAAATTCTCGGCAAGTTTAAAATTCTGAGAACAGATGAGGGTCGCATCGTCGATCACCATTGCTGAGATTGAAGTTAGTGAATGCATGAGGCTTTGGACACATGAAAAGAGGGGATTGGGTTCAGCGAATGAAATATTCATACCGGGGAATAGATCCCTTTTCGCTCTGTTTTTCCATGAAAGAACATTACCTACCTCTTTTACAGCGGAATTTTTCTCATTGGTACATACATATATATATATATATATATATATATATATATATATATATATATATATATATATATATATATATCATTATATATATATATATATATATAAATTTATATTTGTATGTATGATGCCTCTTTAATCTCCGGGTCGCGTCGTGTACTGATTCGGGTTATAAATGTCTACTGCTATGATCCTTTTTGTATAAAGTCTGTGCAAATTCACTCTCTCTCTCTCTCTCTCTCTCTCTCTCTCTCTCTCTCTCTCTCTCACCACACACACACACAGACACACACACACACACACATTATGCGTTATTCATAAAAGTGACAAAAACTTATAACCGTAAAAATAAATAACGATAAATCCCTTTTCATTCTGTATTCCCTTGTTTTTCAGAGTGAGAATCACTAGGAAGCAAACTATTGTTATTATTATATTACTAGATTTTTCTTTTGGCTTTCAAATTATTAAGAATGGAAAAAGAGAAAGCAAATCATGCGCTGGAGAAAAACTTTCTTCTTACACATCCAGACTGAGGGAATAGAGTATTATGCTTAGAAATGTTGTGAGGAGATTGTTTTTACATTTAATGTTCATTTTCGTTTGAGATGATTTTACATATTCAGTGTAGTTTAGAAGACTTCCCCTTTAAGAGGATTTTAGAGGATGATTTTTGAAAATTACACTAAAACCCTCTTTAACTTCCTTTGTAAGAACGCTCGGATTATTCCTGTTACATCAGTGCATAAAACTAATTGTAGTTTATAAGAAGACTATGAACTATTACTTTTGGTAAGGCCATATTCTTTTCTGTAATACGCTGGGATTATATACAACGTTTTAGCTCTGATTGCGATTTATTCTCCGAGTGATGGTTTTATTTTCAGGAAATTAATTCACTTTCGTGTCCTTTTACCTTCCATTTCATTTCTTAATTTTTTTTCTATTTAAATAAGATACTTAAGCAAGCGCCCTTAGTGTTTTATGCCTCTTCAGATTGTTGTGTCAGTCAACCGTATACTGTTCAGGAGCCACTTTGCCATAACTGCTCAGTATTTTGTTACCTTCTCTGTAACAGACTAGTTATAGTAGATTCACATCAACCGTTCATTTGATTTCTAGGCCCATCCCTTACCACGCTCCTGATTGGCTGTTGATAAGCCAGTCCCAGGGCTGGAAACTCTCAGTCTCTCGAGAGAGTTCACATAGGTAGGGTGTGTGTTCCTCCTCTCCGGAGGGATACGTCTTTCAAACGTATGCTGCAGGAGAGGTGGAACACACATCCTGCTCATGTGAACTCTCGAGAGGGTCTGAGAGTTTCCAGTCCTGTGGATTGGCTTATCAGCAGCCAATCAGGAGCTTTGTAAGGGACGGGCCTAGACATCAAATGCACGGTTGATGTGAATCTCTTCAATAGCAGTGTTTTTTGTTGCTGCTGCTCCTGGTAGGCTAGTAAGAAAAAAATAAAGTACTGCATAGACATAACAATGAGTTGTCTTAAAAGGGATAATTATTTTCGCATCAATTCTGGTAACGCTGCTCTTTGGTCAATTGGGATTGTCAACTAATGTCAGTTCAGAATTGCTAAATAGGTATTGTTCATTTTATTCATGTAATTGCTAGTCATACCAGCAGTTTATAGATTTGCACGGGTAAAGATGATTAGAGAATGTGAAGTGTAAACATTTCAGTTGCTTTCTTAGGGCAAGTTCAGGCTGCCTCAGACTCTAGTGGTCTGAGACACCTCTTACGTCAGTGCCCAAGCAAACAGTTGTAAATATTGAAAAAACGCGTTAAATATATGCAGCAACGCATATGTGTGTGTACATATATTGTCATATATGTGCTATATATTACTATTAAAACACCCTTTAGAGGGAGGCAGTGGATTCTAGAGTATAACGCTGTTCTTTACCTAATTTGTTTATGTACAGTTGGACACAGGTTTGCCTGGTACACCGTCTTGAGAGACTTCGAAAAATTACATGGTATCAATGTTTACTGAGGGAGATGGGGGGAGAAACTCCTCTCTGCTAGCAAGAGTTCCACCAATAAGCTCTAGAGTTCGTTTGGTGGGCGGACTTATTAGGTATAGTAGGGAGAAAGGACACACACCACACGGAGTAAAAAAAAAAAAAAAAAAAAAAAAAAACAAAAAAAAAAAAAAAAAACAAAAAAAAAAAAAAAAAAAAAAAAAAAAAAAAAAAAAAAAAAAAAGATCTGAGCAGTTTATAATCGTTGTAATGAAGATTGTTGTCTCACTTGTAATATAAGTTTTGTTTTATTGAGGTTTCATTTAACTTTCGGCCAAGACGTTATCTTACCACATTGTCTATATATCGGTCATATTCATTACACAATACTTAAAATGTATCAACATTTTAAAGTTATATTGGTATTGCCGAAATCACGATTGGATCTCTCTACAGTCAGTTCCATTAAAAACAGAATAAAAAAACAAAAAAACTTTATTCCTGATATACTTTCATCAAAATCGAAGGTGTGGCAAAAAATTATCACCACCATCCTTTGCCACACAGGATTAGCTGGTTTGACATTTCTGACAACCTCCTAGGCCACCCTTAATAACCCCGCCCCCCTCCCCCGCACAGTTCATACAAATGGAAGACAAGCAGGGCAAACGGCCAGCAGGCCTCTAATAGGCACTAAGTAGTACAGAAACAAATATCGATACAATAAGCTATGAAGGCGCGCAAATTTATAATCTTTAGAACGTCACATGACGTAAACAACATATGTGGGACGACTTCTGCAACACGTCATATGACGAGGTTGACCTTTAAGGGTTAACTGTTGTTTTTCTAAAATTATGTATGCACTGATATATTATAGACTATATATTTCGTTGACCTCAGGCGATAGGTGAAGTCATTTGGGCTTTCCTTATAGTGGCTGGACATAAAGAGAGCAATCATCTACTGAACTGACAGTTTCCTTTAAAATATCCTACAGAGCATATGACCCTTATACTCAGTAACGACAACGACGGCCAAAAAATATGCCACATTTTTACTCTTGTTCATATAACTTAGATTTTAACCAAAGATACTACATTGAAATATCAGTAGGATATAAAGCATAACATTTCAAATAATGGAAACTATTTTAATAGACTCCAAGAAGCTAATAAGCGAAAATAACTGGCGAAGTATCACTATCATATCTGTATCGGCCGCACCACAGAGAACAAAGTATACAGGTAAGGCAATTTGTGTTACCGACCTCACTGTATGAAAACAGTGCTCGGCGAATCATTCAGTTCTATAATTCAATGCTGTTAACAAGAAACGTGATTAGGAAGACACATAAAAACATGTGGGGCCAGAGTAAGTAGGAAAGTTTACTGCAATACTCTCAATATTGTATGGAGGCATTATGCCATTTTTTTTTTTACAGATACTTCGAATATTATATCAAGAATATCATGGTTATAATAAAAACTTGTTGTGAATTATGTTTATTAAAACATATAATGAAATAACTAGTGAGAACAAAATGAGACCATTTTATGTCCTGTTACAAAAAATATAACATTTATATTATACAATCTAATACCTTGACCATCCACCCTCTCTCTCAGTCACTTCCCTCAATCTGTCGGACATCGAATGAACAAGGTTGAAAATTTGCTGCGGTCTCTGTCTACAAATTTCCCACTGAGAGTTGATGTGAGCCATGGTTTGCTGTGTTGTTCTCTCATGTTACATTTTCCCAAATGTGTTCACCATCTGGGCCCACACATGTTCAATCACGTTCATATCTCGCTCCTTTGCTCGGCCATTCAAGAAGAAGCAGGTTATCCTGTCTGGCAAACCACTCTTGAACAACGCGAGCAGTGTGGAATGGGACTCGGTCGTGCATGAACAGGATGGGCCCTGATGGGAAGGGAAAGTTTCCTTTCTCGTAACGAAGGCAAGAAGGAGGTTTGCAGCAGCTCAACATACTTAGCTGCTGTAAATCGTCCCTCGATACAGAACACATCACCCATACCATCCAGGACACACCCAGCCCCATACGTTGCAGGTGACATCCGCCGGATCGAACCACCTCAACGATGTTACGGGATTCATATCTGAATGAGAGAAAAAAAATGGGGGTTGTATATATAAATCATATATATGCCTTTGGAGAATTTAAACTTCTCAGTGGAGGTGAACAACACTGAAAGAATTCTGTTGTCTATTATCTATTTAATTATATTTTGAGGAAAGAGAGCAAATGCTGCCACTGTCCCTTACCTAATATTTATCTCAGAAATAGCACTCTTATTTATGTTTACTCCCTTTATATATTTTGACAGTCCACTTCCGTGGAACAAAATCTGAAGATTAATAATAATATAAAGAAGTATGCAATTTGATGTTTTGATGCAAGTAAAGATTTTGCTTATCATACCGAGTTCTATTTGTTCGCCAACACTGCAGCTTCCCATGCGATGTGGACGAGAAGCATTCTCGTCAGTAAAGATGACCTGGCCTCAAAAGTCCAAATCCTTATCAGCATGACGTTCTGCAAAATCAAGCCTTCCCCCCGCCTTATGTCGCTCCATCAAGAGCTCCTTCGTCGCTGGTATTCTGTGATGAATCCTAGCAGTGTGAAGTCTGCGTCGACTGTCATCGAAGACACTTCTAATCCAAGGTATTCACGAATGGCCTCGGCGTTGGTTAAGGGTTGCTCTCGAGCCGCCCTGATAATGGCGTGTTCCGTGGACCCCCTGGCCTAGCTAAGAGACCATATTATCTTAAATGTTAACTTATAATTTATATAACATCGCAATCAATTCTAGATTCTTCGAATTTTGTACTGGATGGATTGATCATAATTTAGTAAACATGGCAGTATACTTTTGGTTTCAAAAGCATATCAAATAGAACGTTGATTACATATTTCCATAATACTCTCAATTTGGTTGTTAGTTATTAAAACTGTAAATCATTCCTGAGCCATCACTGAAATGACATTTAATATATAAACTATATCTACCATAAGACGCACATGACTGTGACAGGGTGGGCACAAATAAAATGCTCTATAGGCTTAATTTTACCGAGACAACTCAATCGACTATCTAACTTTGTTCATGGTTGAGGTCGGCAAGGGCCAACCACCCACCGGTGTGGAATTATGGAGGTGCACCTGAAATATTCTGTGCTGTTGGAATGGCTGTGGATATCTGTAGTCTAACCAAAATTTTAAGAGCGAGACGAAATACATTTAAGAAAGAAACTTTCACATTAAATAAGCAAGATTTAAATAACCATGAACAATGTAACATATCCACCAATCATTCAGCATAAACAACTTACGCAAGTCGTTCAAGTTCCCACTCTCCTCCCACCTTCTACTGTACCGTGGTGGGGGGACACACCAATATTCACGTGCAATGGCTCGTACGAGAAGCTATTGTCGCATAAAGTGACAATTCGTCCTCGCAGAGCCAGATTTGTGTTCCTTCGATTCATTGTGAGTAGTTATGAAGTCTGACCCCATTTAAAAATCCTGCTGACGACCTCACCTCTATTGGGATTCAGACTCTGCTTCGATCGAGTAAAACAATACCATGATTATATCATTATATCGTTCCTTGATTGTAGGATTAGCCAATAGGAATCATAATCACCATGGTATGAAATGAAGATACTGCTGTTAAATATTATGCCACGTAATTATTGTTCCTGTTAATAATTTACATTGAGAACTGAATACTCGTTGAGAACTGCTTCGTAAAATGAGCTCGGTAACGTGTTCGAGAATTCTCTAAAACCTATTTCTCTGTAACTAAGATTCGTATAAGTACGAGATTTTGCTACAGTGTACTACACCCAGTACCGTAATCTATAAGAGTATCATGAATCACAAATCATAAAGAATAGACACTTGTCCTGTACGAAGAGGCAAAAGGCTCGATTAGCCAGAAATGGATGTGAACACTACAGTATACTCTCCCCCCCCCCCCCCCCCCCTTCTCTCTCTCTCTGTGAATGTTACTTACTTAGTTTAAGTATATTTTGCACGATTTATTTTTATCTATCTATCTATCTATCTAATCTAATAATAATAATTTAAAATGTTGTATATATCTAACGATTCACGCTGTGTTACCTGCCAGCAAGGCTGGCATTACGGTATGGTACGGTTGATATTATAGCCTATGTATACGGTACGGAATTACGCAACGATAATTTTACCCAAAGTACGGTACGGTACAGTTCAGGTACGGAAAAAATGTGCAAATTCCGTAACGTACTACCTTACCTTAGGCAATGGATATATTACTTTGGTCTACGTTGAAAACAAGGGAACAATATTAATTAATTATTAATAATAATAACCAGTAATATAGCATTTTTTTACTATATTCTTATCATCATCATCATCAGCAGCAGCAGCAGCAGTAGTAGTAGCTATTATATTTTTGTCTTAAGATCAAAATTTTTTTTCTTTCTTTAGTGACTATTGACTTGGGTTATGAGAAATAATTATAATATTAGAGTGAGAGATATCTGCATGTATGGTGGTAGTAGTAGAACGATAGACACTGTGATTGATGGTAAATCTACTGTTACTACTTGTGTTTGGTTACCTCCTTGGCAATCTTCATTGGACTCAGGGCATCAGCCATATGCTTGCATTACGAAGGTGAAGAAGAGATGGCCGCCTAGGAACATAGCTGTCGGGATGGTAGCAGAAATCCGTTTGTCACGCAACTTTTTTTTTTTTTAGCAAGAGAGAGCCGCCAATTGGCTACAGATTGGTTTGAATAAGTACTGATTATAGTTTGCTCTATTGTGTTACAAATAAAAATTGAGCATTTTACCGACATACATTAGAGTTAAAGACTTGAATATACGAAATATTTTAGCAAAATCTCGTACTGATACCAGTCTTCATTACAGTGTTATTGACCAAAAACTTGACTGCACTGTCTGTGAAACCCACAGTAAGAAGCTTTACCAATTACAAATAAACATTATCTTTTATTCAGGCTTGGAGTAATTGTCATTTATCTGAAATGTTTTTAATTACACGTTTTGAAGTTAACTGTAATTGCATTGTTTTTTTATTTATAATTAATGGTAATTGTTATTGTAATTGTAACTGAAAAGTTCAATAATAAAGTACCTTATTTGAGATTGTTATCCTAGAGCAGCCCTCTTTACTTTTCGAGAAACTCATCTTAACCAAATGCAATGGAGAGATGTTTTGAGTCGCTTCCCAATTCATTTATTATATTATTAAGGGAGAATCTTAACAAGCCAGCTACCAATTCTAAAAAAAAATTTATTCCATTTATTTCCTTTTTTTGTGCAAAAAGTTTTGTGAACATTTTTTCCAATATTTGAGTTTTGTATTTCAGTATCATTTTCTTATAATCAGCATAATAATTTTCACCACAATAAACATACTAAAAATTTACTTAGGCAAATCATAGGATGCTAACGATAATTTCTACAGGTCTAAAAATATCTTAAATATGTTGTTTGTTTTGTATTTGTACTAAAGGTATTATAAGTTACAACTTACAATTGTTGCAGAAATTGACTGTAAAAGGACACCAAACTCAAGTAAAAAGTCTTTGCAACTATCTGCATTTTTTTAAGGAAATAGGTGTGCGAAATGTAATTGAGTAATACGTTTTATATATGTATTTGTAGCTGTGATTACAATTTTGAAATATTAAAATTGTATTGTATTTGATATTGTTCCCCATCTTGTAATTGAAGTTGTAACTGTAATTCGGTAACAAGTCAGGTAAATTAATATGATTCTAATTATTGTAATAGACATAAAGCAAACGTAATTAATCCCCTAACCTGCTTAATGCTTATATTACATAAGATATGCGACAGTAGCTACTTCATACGAAATGGATGAGCATAAAAATATTGGGAACAAAAATGAAATTTTTTTTATGCATACATGGGAGAAAACTGATTAGAAATTCAGTGATTTTCCACTGCACTTCGGCTTCCTCTCGGGGCACCTGTGAAATGTTCAAAATAATTAATAATCGACTTTATCTTTCTCGGGATCTATGGGATTCATGTCTGCACCCTTATTTGGCCAGTCACCAACCTTCAAATCCTCTCGACCTAGAAACCATTCCTGGACTATTCTGGCCGTATGGATGGGGGGTTGCAGCCGTCCATGAATGCAAAATGACAGGACTAGGTGGAAAGGATAATTCCGCTGGTGAAGTGAAGGGAGTAAGAATTCTGAAGAATTTTAACGTATTTTTCACTGGTGAAACCTCAGTCTTGGTGATATACATATACCATGAAAGGAAATCCAGGCCCACACGTTTACGGTTACAAGCCACTCCTGGCGACAAATAAAGTTTCCTCTGTGGTATCTGAAGGAAAACAATCTTGAATTTTTTACAATTTACGCGTTGCTTTCCGTACTGGGAAAATAATGATATATCGTTTGGGGAAATGTGATGCTAAGTAACAACCCTGCATTAAGATAATGTTTATTCATCTATGATGATTAATACTTATTACAAGTTTGCCTCCTCCAACCTCTTATACACTAAAACAGCTCGAAAGCAGATCAATGGAATTCACGTTAAGAGAGGAACACCACCACCTTTAGTGTTTCAAACAGACAATTAACAATTTATCATTATGAAGACATACAGAATTTTAAACGTTATCAATGACAGTAATGACCTGAGATGTTGCAATGCCAGTAACAGCCAATCAATCACTCATCCCAGTAATCGTGTGATTTAATATATCACTTTGTTCAGTGATAACGATATCACTGCTACAGCACCCCTATTACACGCTAACAAGTTTGTCACCCAATCATGGCTAGACTGAGGTGTTGTATAAATTTTGATAGGTTATCTGTCCTCTGCTAGTAGTATTCGTTATAGTCTCCAAATGAACAGCAACATATGGTTCTCCTGGCGCAGATCGTCGCTCTACGAGAAAGTGGGCTTTCAATACGTGCTGTTGCACAGCGTCTTGATGTCTCCCCTACAACAGTAAATAAATGGAAAAGGAGGCACGCTTAGACTGGGAAATTGACCGACTTTGGATAGCATTTATTTATTTCATTTATTTATTAATTTTTTAAACAATAAACCTTACAACCGTAAAATCATGAAACTTAAATTAACAGTTGCCTTGGTCCTGTTTGAAACTCTAATAGTGATTCTTTCTCTTTACTTCCCAGAATACCAAATAGCCCTCCCATAAGTAAACAGGCTATAATTAATCTTGATTATCTAGGTATCTGAATGTTAATTACGTATTTCAGTTCGAAGACTTCCACCACGAATGACCACCCGTTAGGATAACGACGACATTCGACGAGCAGCAGAAGATCCTTTTACCAATACTATTGCTATTCGTGAACGTCTGGCATTAAATGTCTCGGCTATGACGGTGCGAAGACGTCTGGATGAGGCAGGAATACCTCATAGAATTCCTGCCAAGAAGGAATTTCTCACCGAACGGCATCGTGCTGATAGTCTTGCCTTTGTTCAACAGTTTGTGGGGGAGGATAGGAATTTCGGTCTCGAGCGTATGCAGTGAACGAAAGGTCATTTTACTAGCAGAAGTCACGGCAGAATACATAAGTGAGACCGAGTAATATAAGGTGAGTTTCTATAATCATTAATAACAGTCAGATTATAATATTATAAGCAAGGGTAATATTATAATCAAAATATAATAATTTTTTGTCAATAACCATGTATTTTCCGCTAATTGAATTATATTGCCACGAGAAGTGTGAAAATAAAAATCTTCATTATTCAAAACCCCCCATTGATTCTACTATGGCCAGCTTTCAGGCATTAAGCAAATGCATTATTAATGTTATGAATAATGACGTAGGCAAACTTATAATAGCTATAGAGTACAGCCTGTTTACTGAATTAAAGAATATCATATCATAACGGACCGTTGCAGATCAAACTAATACTATTATAAGTATTAATCCTTGCAGATGAATAAACATTCTTAACTTATTGCAAGGGTTCTTACTTAGCATTTTATTTTCCCAAACGATATAGCATTATTTTCCGTATTACGAAAAGCAAACCGTAAATTGTTAAAAATTAGATTTTTTCCCTTCAGATACTACAGAAGAAACATTTACGAGGTGACCAGGAATGGGCACGTCACAGTAAACGTTTGGGGCTGGATCTTCTTACATTGTATGGATGATATCACCAGGATTGAGTGGAGGTTCACTGGTGAAAAATACATTGAAATTCTTCAGGATTTCTAACTTCTTTCACTTCAACAGCGGAATTATTCCTCCCCACCTGCTCCTGTCATTTTCATTCACGACCGCTGCCCCCACCCCATCCATACGGCCAGAATAGTCCAGGAATCTGTTTCAAGGTCGAGAGGATCTGCAATTGCTTGACTGGCCAAGTAAGGATACAGACATGAACCTCATGAAAATATTTAGGCTAATTTGGTAAAATGTTGGAAGCCTGAGAGGGAGAGGACCACTGGGAACACAATGGAAGGTCTTCCACAACCAACCACAGATCGTCAGAAACCACGAATCTTCTATGCCTAACAGATTGCAAGAGGTGATCTACAAGGAAGGTGGCTGGACTTCTCACTAATATTAAAAATAAATGTAAAAATTGAGTATGTATATTTGTATTACCCCATGGCTTCCGCTGAACTTCCATGTCGTATGATGTAAACAAAAATCGTAAACAGAATGAATATCGTTTAGCTCCAGGTCATGATTATTATAATTTATTTATTAGAAAGGTGAATTTGATATTTCAATGGAGTTCAAAATCTAAAGGGAATTTCGCTATCCTGGATTTTTTTCTTTAAAAATTATCTAAAAAGAGAACCCTAGGACAATATCATTAAACTACATTTCTCCAAATAGCTCTTTCCACAATGGACAGGTAAATGACTGAAGGGGCTGTTTAACAGTAGAGACGTCTGTCTCTTATCCTCACACGAATGATGATAAGAGCGAAAGGAATTTCTGTCCGTATGACATTAAAACATGTATCAGAATTAATATATCAGGAAAAATATAAGCCAGTAGATATGTTTATCCATATCATGTAATAATTATTGTAATGAACGGCGTTTAGGGAATAACCTCTACAGTATATTCAAGAGGGAATAAAAACCTAACCATAAATACATGAAACCTCTGAATATCAACAATTGTTTATCATTGGCAAACGAATTAAGTTTACCATATGGGAATGGTTAAAAGTTTGCACCAAGTTTGGGAGTCCTTCACTTTCCATTACACGTTGTGGAATTTTCTCTGTCCCTAGTAGTTTCATTTTGATTCCTCAGTAACGTATAGTAACTCTCTCTCTCTCTCTCTCTCTCTCTCTTTTTTCATTCTATATGTATTTACAAGAGAGAGTGAGTTTAACCCAATCATTCTTCTTGTAAATGTTGTTGTATTCAGAAAATCTACAGTACTATAATATTAGGATAAATACTAAAAACACGCAGGCATTAAAGATAAACAAGAAAATATTTCAAGTGGCGCTTTTCGTTAGCCATACTCTCTATCCACGAGCATATCTAGTACTTCGTCCACTCATCGGGGTCGCAACAGGCCCACCTTACCCCTAGGCCCCAACCCATTTCAGTTGTAGCAAAACCAGGCTGAGGACATCGGTACAGCAAAAGCAAGAAGCTTGTCAGTTTGAATTACATTTTAGAATTCCAAAACCTGTAAGACGGCTTAACAACAAGAACTCAATCCCCGACACCACTCCCCCCGACCCCCCGAAAAAATATATATGCATATATTAGTTTAGTCAAGATTAGAGGGTGTTAATGGCATATCAAAACTGCATACTTAGCACAGTGGTATTTCTAGATGACATGTCACTTTAAATTAGCTAATATGGGAGAGAGAGAGAGAGAGAGAGAGAGAGAGAGAGAGAGAGAGAGAGAGAGAGAGAGAGAGAGAAAGGAGCTAAGGTGTCAGACACTTTCAACACGTTCACTGAGTTTTTGAGTATGTTCAATGAAGTGCTGCTGCGCTTCTCTTTATAGCTTCCTATTATATTATTGGTAGGAAACGCACTGCAACCGATACTATAAACTTGGCTTACGAGATAAGGTTAAAATATCCTGTTATGATGTTCCTGATTCTCTCCAATACCAATATAACTCTAAATTTTGATAAATTTTAAGTATTGCGTAATGAATATGACCGATATATAATAACAGACACGGTGGAAAGATAACGTCTTAGACGAAAGTTAAATGGAATCTTAATAAACAAACTTATATTAAAAGTGAGACAGTAATCTTAGTTACAGTGATATAACCTGCTCAGATTTCTTTTTTTTTTTTTTTTACCTTACCTAATGACTCCTCCCACTGAAAGAATTCCAGAGCTTATTGGTGGAACTCTTGCTAAGAGAGGAAGAGTCCTCCCCCTCAGTAAACACTGTTACCATATAATTTTTCGAAGTCCCTCAAGAAGGTGTACCAGGGAAACCTGTGTCCAACTGTACTTACCCAACTCCAGATGCTCCAGGCTATCCTGTGCTGTCCGCCAGTCAAGGTCATGGAGATACCAACAACAACATAGACCACAACCAAGAAAAACAACCCACAACACAACACCCAAGGACCACAACTCCACAACAACAACTCAACAACACAACACCCAAGGACCACAACACAGCAAACCAACAAGGAACACAACCACAACTCAACAACAACCAAAGAACACAACCACAACAAAAGACCAAAGCACAAACAATTACCAACACAAAATAAACAACCAACACAAAAAAGCAACACACACACCCACAAACAACACCAACAACAACCCACATATAATCCAACAGGAACTCACATACAACTCAACAAAAACCTCACAGCACAACAACTCCTAAGCAAACCAATATCAACCCAACAACAATCAGCAACAAACCAATAACACACTACTTAAATAACTTTACCAATCCCTCAACACTTTCCACAGACTGCTGCCAACACTACTGATTATCACAACTTCTGACTAAGACTGACTAAAAAGACTCACTCAAAACACAGAACTCTGATCTCCAACAGCACCAGCAGACAACTCAGAACTCACCAACAACCAATCCAACTGTTAACCATCCAACCACCAATTACCCTCTCTCTCTCTCTCTCTCTCTCTCTCTCTCTCTCTCTCTCTCGCAGATGTCGTCAAATGGAACTCCATATTTCCTCCCTCGTTACATTTGACAATGTCTCCTTACACTCACAACACCCACACTAAATAGTCTTCCGCAACACCCACAGACACTCGGATGCAGGTCCCCTGGATCTTGTTTGAGGGCCCTCATACACTTACATTACACCCGCCATCCACTTCTCCCAGACTACTTCCAGTCAGACTACCATTACCATCCTCCCAAATCCCATTCACTATCTCATCTACCCCTTCCAACTCTTGTCCGAATATCTCTCGTAACTCTGCCACCAAATCACTTACCTCATTTACACTCCTGCCAAACTCCCGAAAAGACTCATTCATACTGCCAACTACATCCTTACCATCTGATTCCCTTCCTGGTGAAACTTCACTAAACCCTGACAATTCAAACCCACACGCTATACGTATAATTCCTCCCCTCCCCCAAAGTTGTCCGTATTACATGCCTTATCCACTATTTTTACCCTAACACTAACCCTTCTATCATGCAGCTCACGTTTCTCCCTTTCATTCCCTTTCTTTACCTTCTTCTGCTTTCTTCCATACTCAACCAACACTAACTGCCAATCTTCCAGACCCATTTGCTCACTGAGACTCAGCTCACATTTATTCACCCGCAACCACTCACACATCACACTCTCCCAAACATATTGTCGCATACTACAGGACCCGCCCAACTGAATCCCCTTTTCACTAAGTTTCCCGAATTCCCAGCCTGGCTCATCCTCTTCTGCCTACACACACTCGCCACATGACCTTCCAATCCACATTCAACACATTTTGCACGCTGTTTCTTTACACATCCTAGAATAATGCCCATTCTTCCCACAAACCACGTTCATACAGGTACCCCGACATCCACTAGCTATGTGCCCTACCTGTCTACACCTATAACATTTAAGATCCCTGTCTTTCTTACACTTGCTCACTAAATGCCCCGTTTGCCCACACCCGAAGCACGCTCCTAACGCCCACCAACATTCATTCTTCCTGTGTCATGGCTTACCACATCTATGACACTGCTGCTCTCGCTCACAACTAACTGACCCTACTCTTCCAACAATCGCACTCCAATTTCTTTTAGGGCTAACTACACTCACGTTACTGCCCTAAACACTCCTATCTACCACTCGCTCTGCCATTCGCTTCGGCCCTTCCAAAACTGCCTCCCTATAGCTTTTAAATTCTGGTACAACCTCAGCTACTTCAGTCTTAACACTAACATTCCTACTC
>NC_087203.1:102015292-102020292 GCF_015104395.2 Macrobrachium nipponense
ATATAAGCAATGAGTGAACGACAATCAACTAAAAGCCAGAATAAAAGCAACAAGTTTTCTGTTCAGCGTATAAGCAAGGCAATCCGAAAATAGATCCATCTTTCGGTGGTCTAGGCAATAATGCTATATGAGCCACAGCCCGTGAAACTCAGCCGGCCATTGTGGCCTGTGTTGAGGCACGATCATGGCTAACTTTAACCTTTATCAAATAAAAACTACTTTGGCTCAAGGTCTGCATGCAAGTTGGTATGCTTGATTTGGTTTGGAGGGTGGATAATTACCAGCAATTTGCAGCCCTCTAGCCTCAGTAGCTTTAAGATCTGAGGGCCGACAGAAAAAGTGCGGACGGACAAACAAAGCCATCTCAATAGTTATATTTTAAAGAAAACAAAAAAGGCAATGCCAAGAACATAGTTGACTTCATTATGTATCTTTTTCGATTCAATTTCTCAATGCCCATATTTTAGAAATCTCAGCCGTTTCACATTTTTTCCTTCTTATCCACTTGCTATTCCAAACAGGTTCTTCTTCCATTCGCTGTATTGAGATCCTGACTGAATTCCGCCATTATAATCCTCTGTACTTGCTATACTGTTTTTGATCACATTCATGGAGGAGAGACTGGCAATTGTTATGATAATCATGAAAGTTATTCTTTTGGTCTACTATTAATAAAGAATTGGTGATAAATACAGTAGGCTAATCATATATATACATGTAAGTGACTCCAGTAGCACTCATGCAGCATGTATGCTGACAAATCTAGAGAGAGAGAGAGAGAGAGAGAGAGAGAGAGAGAGAGAGAGAGAGAGAGAGATCAGGTAAATGATCCAGTATACTGTCATGTTCGAAAGAATAAAGATTTCAGCTTATCATTGTCGAGCTTCAATTGATAGATAATTAGTAGTTCATAACTCTTTATTTACCTGTTACCAGACGTAATACTTTTTCGAACGATATACCTTTAGGTGCGTTTCCTGTTGATCGTTGGACTGAAACAATTTTTACTGGTTTGTATGTGCATCGTCAGAATAAGACTGACAGGCACACAAAAATAATCAAGACTACATATAATTCATTAGATTTAAATGTGATTGTGACGTTTAGCAATGCTATTGTCATGAAAAATTCATGAGTGCCAGGTCCTTGGTTTTATATCCCCAGGAGAACAAGAATAAGAACAAGAACGAGGAAATCAAGAGCAATAATTAGAACAAAAACGAAAACAACACAAAAAGATCGACGCTGAAATCAAGAATACAAATAGCATGTGCAAAAATAGTACAAGAACAAGAAAACAACATCAACGCAAAGAACAAGAACAGCAATAACAATTACAACTTAACAGTTTTCCGTGTCGAAAATGAAGACAGTGGTTGCAGGTCCGCAATAATATAGCATGAGAGTATATGGTCTTTAATGGATATTAAAAGTTTTCAAACCTTGTACTAGGTTCATCTTCAGTACAACGTTCGAAAGCTTTTAATATCCATTAAAGACCATATACTCACATATACTCACATGCTAAAAAAGAGTACTGAGGGTGGAGTTGAAATGACAATTCTGCTGATCGTCTTCTGTTATATCTGTCGTAACCGGATAACCTCTGCCAATTATAACTTCGGTTAGAGAAGTTATATCAGCATTAACACCACTGATGACGACAACTTGCGAAGTCTGCTTGCGTTTGCTCACTGCATGTAATGGGGAAATTGCCACTTTGGGGAGGCCCGAAATCACAGCGTCGCGTTGTGAAGTGCCTCTCGCCCACTTCTCACCTCCCACTTTGATGTTGCACCGCGTTGGGCTGGTGAGTATGAATGTCACTTCCGTTTAAAGGATAATAACAGTAATAATAAGGATAAAGGGTGACTCCAAAGGTCACATTGACGTCATTTATTACTTCTAACGTGAAGCCACGAAGACCTTTCAGCTTGTAGATTTCCTTACAAACTTCTTTGGACATTCATACTTCCGTAAGCATTGAATCCTGACCGGAATCACATGAAGAAACCAGGAACTTTCCAGAGTAAGGTTACCATAACCCACAAGGGGTTATTTCAAACTCACTGTAACCTAAAAGGCGAGGGTTCGAATCCTGCCTGGGAAGATGAGTTTGAACTTATATTTCCCGTTAGAAGATGGAATTTACAAAAGTAAGCCATTCCAAAAGAGTGCGAGGAGTTAAATAATTCAAGAGTTCTTCTGTCGTGGATTCTTACTATTTTAAATAGTTATGGCGGGAATCTTTTTACACTAGTTAAGTATTGCTTGTAAAAAAGTATATATTTATATTGTGGATCAATCTTTTTCCATATATCCTAACTCGAATTCATCGTGTCTTTTATTGACTATCATTTTTTTTTTTTTTTTTTTTTTTTTTTTTGTAGCGCGTTGGTTCATTTTTCTAAGTTCCTTTTGTTCCTTAAGTTAACAGAGCCCAATGGACAAAGGAAAGGGAAAGAGGAGGAGAGTATTAAATCGATCCTGAAGCCGTACGAGTCTCCTGTTTGTTTACGTCCTTTATAGTGTGTTGACAAACAACACAAACACACTGGATGACGGCGGTTATTTCTCTTTGCTAAGTGCTTAGAAACGGAGGAACACGGAGACACAAATGGCGGTTGGAGAGAGGTAGTTGTTTTAGGAGCAGACTGTATCAGGTTCTAACCAGAAGCCTTACCAAATATTTATTTATTTTTTTTTTTTTTATTAGGTACATGGAGCTTCACCAATCTGTCTGGAAATTGCACAAAAGTTATATCGTAAAAGGGTATTTTTTTCAACAAAGATAAATCCTCTCCCTCAACATCATCATTGCTGGTTAGCGTATGTTTCGTATATTAACCATTATTCCTTAGATTCTAGTGTTTTAATCAATCATATTTTCTGTCTTTGACACTTTTCTCAAATACCACATGTATTGTGATAATAAACTAGTTTCCCGGAATTTTTCATCAAGCAGTCATAACATTAGCAAAAAAAATAAAAAAGGAAAAAAAAGTGGCTATCTTTTCAATGAATTTGGTTGTATATTGAATATATTTCTTTTAAATAAAATGATCTCACAGATAAGTATCTTTGCTCTACAAAACGACTAATATTCACCAAATTGGCGATGTATTAAGGAAAGTACAACAGACCTAAGCAGTCTTGCAAAAAAAAAAAAAAAATAGCATCAATGACATCTTTAACGGAAAGAGAGAGAGAGAGAGAGAGAGAGAGAGAGCGAGAGAGAGAGAAAGCTCTTTGAATTACAGAAGGCCCTCGGGGAAATCTTGGTCTCTCCTCTGCCCTTCTTTTGTTTTTTTTTTTTTTTTGTGCCCATGAACAAGTTAATCCTCGTAAACGAGTAAGTTTAATTACATTTTAAAATCACCATGGCTAGTTTAAAATATGCAACAAATGTTGAACTACATATCAGAGTTATAGTAAGTCGAGATTGAATCTGGTTGAGAAAAATTACAGGGAAAGGAATCATAAAACCATGCTCCATGCTGTATATATATATATATATATATATATATATATATATATATGAGATTATATATATATATATATCATATCTATATATAGATATATATATATACATTATCTAATGCTTGTCTCCCATCAGATTATTACGAAAGACTACTGATATACGCGTTATTTTTGACCCCTACTTCTTTAAAGGCAGACTACATCAGCATTTTTTTGGCGTGTGTATTAATTATTCTATATTCTTTATTTGTTTTTCATTCCAGTTCAGCATTTAACATTGAACGAGCGCTTACTCCTCGTCCGATGTATTCCAGTAGTTCTCATTTTCCTCTAGTAAAATTAGTACAAAATATTGTAGCAGTGATAGGAAAAACCAGATTAAAAATGAGTTTAAAAGGACTGGAGGCCAGATAGGGAATTTATATTTACCAATAAAATATGAAAGTATTTTTCAGTTTGGATTCCTTGCCTGAAGAAGAATACAGAATTCAAAGGATAAGAAGGCGTTATCATTTCGTGGAAATTGAAAGTTCATCGCGAATAATACAAAGAATTAGAGCCCTGAAGTGTTGTCTGGAAACGCTATTTGTTTTATTATTAGTGATAGGATCAAGCTTTCTCTCTCTCCACCTAAGATGGCGAGTGAAAAATGGGACTTATAACAAGTACTCTCGTAGTATATTCTACATTTTCAAATTCATATCGTAAATGTAGGATATACTACGAAAAATACATGTTCAAAGTCCCGTATTTCACTCGTCTTCTTACGTGGATTTTATGATAATTCTGAAGCACGTGGACTTTCGTGCTACATAAATATATATGTGTGTATATATATATATATATATATATGTATATATATATATATATATATATATATAATTATATAGGAAATTACAAGGTTTAGGCATATCAATTCCTGTTTTAACAATAATATAAATTCCTGTTTTTTAATTTGTCCAAGCGGGTTTTATCGCAAAGGGAAGAGTTTCTTCTTTCTTTAGGATTGGACTTCTGCCTCCCAAGTTATAAACCCAACTTCCAACAGTTTTTCTTACCATTAGAAATCTTGTTCCAGAAAATATCGAAATTGCCTCTTGTCATAACGCCGAGTACTTGAGGGTCCCAGCTATCAGCCTTAGCTCATCAAGCGTATAACAACCTTAAAACCAGATGGGCTCCATTCTTCAGAAAGGAGGATTTACGTATTTTGAAGGAATTGGCCAAAGCGAAAGTATAATTATAATGCGACCTGACAAAGGTAAGGGAACTGTAGTTTTGGACAAGCAGGATTATATTCATAAAATGCACTCAATTCTCAATGACACATCAAGATTCCAGAGATTGGGTACGCCCAATTTACAAAACATTACCAAAATAGAAGACAGAATTAACAGGTTCCTCAGAGTGCTGAAACGTGACAACATCATAGAGGAAACACCTTCCAAAACCTTTTCGTTACAGGCTCTACTACGGGATCATGTACGGCCTTCCTAAGATTCATAAAGAGGGAGTACACT
>NC_087203.1:102025292-102027792 GCF_015104395.2 Macrobrachium nipponense
TATATATGATATATTATATAGATATATATATATATATATATATATATATATATATATATATATATATAATATATATACATATATGTATATATATATATGTATATATATATATATGTATATATATATATATATATATATATATACATATACATACTATATATATATATATATATATATATATCTATATATATATATATATATATATATATATATATATATATATATATATATTATATAGTATATATATATATTATATATATATATATATATATATATATATATATATATAGTATATATATATATATATATATATATATATATATATATATATATATATATATATATATATATATATATATATATATACATATATATGCGTGTGTGTGTGTGTTTTGTAGTGTGTTTTGTGTGTGTGTAGGTGAAATGTGTAGGTGAATCTAAGCTGTATTGCCGTCGCCGTTATTATTTTTTCTTTTTAAAAAAACGAAAAAAAAGCCATGAAGCTGCACCACATACTTTGCAAATTGTCATATGGCAAAGCTTTTGTAATTTGCATTACTTGGAAACGTTCGCATTTAGTTCTGTTGTTTCTGAACTACGTAAAGGACCATTAACCTCTTTGCATTGAGTTTAAAGGTATTTTTGAGCACTATTTTTTGTTTTTTGTGACTAAATGATAATACTCTTGCAGTTTTAGGCAACATCTATTTTGAAATGTGCAATTTGAGATCTTTGCAGATCTTGAAGTTTTGGACATTTACCTAGGTTGAGTTTATGCAACTGAATATTTGATGATTTTAGATTTTACGTGTATAAGGATATGATTTTGAGTGCAAGCGGGCATAATTAATACTCGAACATGATATTGTGGAATGTAAAAACTTGCAGGCGTTTAATGGAAGGTCATATCTGGTCAGTCTTTATTACAGTTTGGCAAAGGTAGCGGAAATTTATTTATAAAAAGCTTACGAATTTTGAGGACAACCTAGCATATTTATCTGTCGAATTTGGTATTTGGGGTTGTGAAGAGTACGCCAGCAAGCAGTTATTTAATGAAAGGTCATTCCTGGTCAGTATTTATTGATGTCGAGGACGTCTACACTTCAGCTCCATACGCGTTTTTGCCAGAGGCACCGAAATTTATCCATAGGCTGGGACTATCATCCGTCGTTGATTTTCAGAGTGCCAGGCGATTGTTATCCCAGTCGGTGTCGTGTTCTTACTCGGATTAATAGAATTCGCGGGGCATATTTTATGTAAGGATCATTTACCTTTTATAAAAGCTTTTATACATTTCCTTCCTCTAGGTGAATACGTATATACTTGTTTCAATAAAATGCACAGGCATCACACTATTTCATACAATTGTTTATAGTACATATACATTACATACGCACGCCCGTGCGCGTACACACATATATGAGTATACTACGTACATATATATATATATATATATATATTATATATATATATATATATATATATATATATATGTATATATATATATATATATATATATATATATATATATATATATATATATATATATATCAAGTATAGAAGGCCATTAAAACACTGGTTTAAAGCTAAGGCCTATATTTCGATGGACTGACCACTCTAACCAGAGGATTTATATATATATATATATATATATATATATATATATATATATATATATATATATATATATATATATATATATATATATGTATATATATATATATATATATATATATATATATATATTGTAATGGAGTTAACTTATTTGATTAATTTTGTGTTTTTGCTATGCTTTTGACTACGCACATTAAAGTAAGTTTCTGTTTGTGTTTGTCCAGTTTTGTTTACTAATGTCTTTTGAAGGCTGAACTTGAGGTCTTTTCCTAACGCGCACACCCCCCCCCCGCCCCCCCCCCCACAAGGGTGGGTAGTTGTAGTTTTAATTGATATCACCCATGTAAGTGTCCCCCCTTTCTTTTCATGATTGACAGTGTTTCGGCTGTTCGTCACCTGTTTTGTTTTTCATCTCCGCTGGTGATGTGGGGACCTTTGGAGTGATGAAACGGCAGTTAACGGCTCCCTATAGAGAGGTTCCAGATCCCATATTTTCTGACGTTCTTATGACAGTTTGCACGAATGTTCTGAAGGACGCCCTCGACGTTTTGCAGCTGATGGCATCTTGGAGGTGTTCCTTGCCATCCCCTATGAAGAGTGCTTTTGCTGGTGTCTCTCACGTTCGTGTAAGAGATCGTGTGATGCCCTTCCTTTGCAAGGCGTATATTTCGGGGTTGTATGATGACCTTCCTTGCCATACATACTTTTGGAGGCAAACCTCGCCCGCCATTGCCCTTGCCCTCTGCTTGCTGAACCTCTCGAGTCGTTAAGGGGCCTCCCAGGGGCGGAGAAAAGGGTAAGATCCCAGACCCTTTGTGTTTGTCATAACTATTCTCACCTATAGAGACTACTTGTGTTGGGTGTCTCCTACTTTGTGGCACTACTG
>NC_087203.1:102040292-102050292 GCF_015104395.2 Macrobrachium nipponense
AGCCATGGTGATTTTGCTACAAGACCCATCGGGCAATTTGACGGTTTGCCCGTTAAGTGTGCCCATTGGAGGGGGAGGTGCGCCGATCAGGCCCAGTCGTGTGGACAGGCCTTTACAGACTATCTATAGTAGATCCACATCAACCGTGCATTTGATGTCTAGGCCCGTCCTTGACGACGCTCCTGATTGGCTGTTGATTAGCCAGTCACAGGGCAGGAAACTGTCTCTCTCTTGAGAGTTCACATAGGTAGGATGTGTGCTCCTCCTCTCCGTAGGGATACGTATTTCAAACGTATACTTCAGGAGAGGTGGAACACACATCCTGCCCATGTGAACTCTCGAGAGAGACAGAGTTTCCAGCCCTATGACTGGCTTATCAACAGCCAATCAGGAGCGTCGTAAAGGACTGGCCTAGACGTCAAATGCACGGTTGATGTGAATCTACTATAGCAGTGTTTTTGTTACTGCTGCTCCTCCAGGCTGGTAAAAAAAAAAAAAAAAGTACTGCAGAACCATAACGACGAGTTGTCTTAAAAAGGAGAATTATTTTCGCATCAATTCTGGTAACGCTGCTCTTTGGCAATTGGGATTGTCACTTTAATTAATGTCAGTTCAGACTTGCTAAATATATATTGTTCATTTTTCTCATGTAACTGCTAGTCATACCAGCAGTTATAGATTTGCACGGGTAAAGATGATTAGAGAATGTGCAGTGTAAACATTTCAGTTATGCCGACCTCTTGCTTTCTTAGGGCAAGTTCAGGCTGCCTCAGACTCTAGTGGTCTGAGACACTCTTACGTCAGTGCCCAAGCAACAGTTGTAAATATTGAAAAACGCGTTAAATATATGCAGCAACGGCATATGTGTGTGTGTGTACATATATGTGCATATATATTACTATTAAAACACCCTTTAGAGGGAGGCAGTGGATTCTAGAGTATAACGCTGTTCTTTACTTAATTTGTTTATGTACTACATGGGCACTATTTAATATATATATATATATATATATATATATATATATATATATATATATATATATATATATATACTATATATATATATATATATATATATATATATATATATATATATATATAGTATATATATATATATATATATATATATATATATATATATATATATATATATATATATATATATAGATATATATATATATATATAGTATATATATATATATATATATATATATATATATATATATATATATATATATATATATATATACTACTATATACTATATACTATATATATATATATATATATATATATATATATATATATATATATATATATATATATATATATATATAATGAAGATTTAATTCAGTAATTTATCTCTTAAAGTGACGATGTGCATCTTTCTGGTCAGATATGCTTACACTATTAAAATGCGAACTGCAAAGGTACGTTTATTTGTCGCTGTACGTTAATTTAGTTAAGATGGAAAGGAAGAGAGGAAGAAGATAATAGGGTGAACAAAGATTATTTGTGGGCTTGATTTAATCTGCATAAGAAATAGAGAGCAGCC
This sequence comes from Macrobrachium nipponense, assembly GCF_015104395.2. Taxonomy (NCBI): domain Eukaryota; kingdom Metazoa; phylum Arthropoda; class Malacostraca; order Decapoda; family Palaemonidae; genus Macrobrachium; species Macrobrachium nipponense. The sequence continues at coordinate 102,041,846 of NC_087203.1, forward strand.
CACCCAATATGACTTACTATGCATGGAATGTAAAGGGAATCCTAATGGAATTAGCATACATTACTGAAGAGAAAGACTAAAACCGAAGATGGATAAAGAAAGGGAGAATTTAATGAATGGGTGATACAACTACAAGGTCCTATCAGTAGAAAAAAGTCAGTCTGTATAATTGTAGGGGACATCTATTTTCACCATATATATGTAATGTGTATAATATATATATATGTGTGTGTGTGTGTGCGTGCGTGCGTGCGTGCGTACGTGTGTGTGTGTGTGTGTGTGTGTGTATGTATGTATATATATATATATATATATATATATATATATATATATATATATATATATATATATATATATATATATATACACATAAGCAGATGAATTAATTATTCATGACAATATTTAGTTTTATATAACCCACATTATAAACTGAAGTCATCAACGGTCATACCCGTTTCGACGCCACGTTATAATTCAAGCCATTATAATGAAATAATGCGTTTCATACTGCTCTCCAATGACATGATGTGGCTGTAATATTTTAAATAGTTTTTTGAACTCGTAATATTAACCCAAATGTTGGGTAAATGACTCGTTATTAGGTAAAGGCAAATATAATCAATATTGGTTCTTGGAAGGAGGATTTGAGTTTTAATGAATGTACACTTTTTTTCCATTCAGTTTTATGTAATCATTTTGGGAGCCATATAGTGTAAAATGCATTTTCCATTTGAAGGTGCCCTATTGAAATCTCATTCTGTGTAGGCATTATGTAGTGAAAAGAGGAAGGTAGCAAATTCTAAACTTGAGATAAGGATGTCCATGTGTGTATGTGTGTGTGTGTGTGTGTGTGTGCAGGTAAATGAGCATAAAGTTGATCTCTCAAGCTATGACCTTTTACCCAAGATACCCAGGGTTATGTGCACACATCGTTGCCGCCATCGCCAGAGCAGAAAACCTCTCCCGCACATCAGTATATAGATGACATTGAGATTAACTCGTCCACATGCCACATATGAATGCTAATGGAAATGGCAATTAAACGGGTGATAACGTTGCAAATATCATGCGTTCCATATTGCAACCAAGGCGCTTAGAAGCTAAAAGCAAACACTTCCAAAAAAGCGACTTGAGAAAAAATGTTTTCCCTTTCAAAAGTCAGTGCCATGAATGGACCACCCAACTGTCAACTTGAGGCATTCTTTACGAGAAAGCGCTCTTGCACACCAGTGTAGAAGACATTTGAAGTCACTTATTCCGGAATTAATCTTCAGTTACAATAACATGCACATGCGTCACAAATAAAGAAGTTATTCAAAATATCATCACTGACTTCCGGGAGGGAGAAAAAAGTTGTTTGCTGTTGTATGTTTGTGATGCTGCCCTTGTTGTGTTGCTCCCAATAATACTGAATGTGATTTAGACTGTATGATGACTAACAAATAATTTTATTTGAGTACCAGTTCACTAACATTCCATTATCAGGTGAAAATAAGTTGGTTTATTATATATATATATATATATATATATATATATATATATATATATATATATATATATATATATATATATATATATACTTTCAGGGTGTAATCATTTTCTTATATAGTTACTGTTGTGTATCATCGCAACTTCAGCACGAATAATTTTGTGGCATGGTGTTGCGATGTTATGAATACCTTTCTCTTCATTTGTCTGCTGTCGTTCTGTAAGAATGCTATTCTTCAAATTTGTCTTTGTCATTCACTGATGTCTTGTTTTCTATCTTTTTTTCTTGGCTTTTTTCATATATTTTCAGATACGTGACAATACGTGTGTTGTGTACTACCTAACTGATTTTCAATTATATTTTTTTCCTCATATTTTTTAGATATTGTTTCGCTTTAAATAGTGGGTTACAGTATTCTCCTTTCTAGATTTATCATTAGAAAGATCTCTGTCCCTCTCTTGGAAAAGTAAACGCCTATATTTGAATGAAGATTCTGTTTCGTATTGAAAGTGTCATGGGAATAGTGTTTCTATAACCCAATTCCTTGGAGGTTGCGAGAAACCTTCAAAGAAATCAACTGTAGATATTTTTTCGGTGCACACAAGGGAAAAGAATGTCGTCAGACATACAAAAGTGAGGTAGCTGAAAATTAATGGAACACCCGATATCAAAGAGACGAAGACGGAGGATAAAAGGGAGAGAAAGAGATAAAAGATAAGTCGTCAGAGCTCGTTGTCGTGAAAGATCAGTAAGGCGAATTGAAGAGTTGAAATGAAAGAAGCAAAACATGGTTTTATAAAATGTAAAATTTCATTTACATTATTCAAAGCTTTACAGTTTATTAACTTCTTATTTAAGCAGTTTAAATGAACTGGAAAATTGGAATTCTAAGTAAACCCCGTGAACTGGCATAGGGAATTATTGTAAAAGTATTTGCAAAAAATATAATAATGAAAATTATCCATTTTGTACCGAAACAATTAAGAAATAATTCAGTAGTATAATCGTAGGAGCTTTGATATGAGTACATACGCACACACGCAAGCACACACACATTATAATTTGTATGCACATATATATACGTATATATATATGTGTGTGTGTGTGTGTGTGTGTGTGCATATATATATATATATATATATATATATATATATATATATATATATATATATATATATATATATATATATATATATATACATATACATATATATAATATATATATATATATATATATATATATATATATATATATATATATATATATATATACATAACAAATATAGGTTTTGACTATAAAGGCCGGAGGGATTCTCAAAAAAGATAAAACTGAAAACATGTCAGATGTGAATGCTAAATATAGAAAATCCATGAAAAGTAAATGGATTTTACTAATAAATAAAAAAAATAATGGGTGGTAAGATAAATTATAGGTCTGTGGTGGGATTTCACCAAGAAAATAAACGTAGAGTTAATTCATTTTGCTGTGATTTTAGATGTGATTATAGTTTGGTACATTGTTGTCTTTTCGATTGTAAATTGTTATTCGAAAGTGTGTATATTTATTTGCTTTGTTTTAAAAGTACCACGTTTCGTTTTTTCTGTGTTTAGCCGTACATTCAAACTCATTTCCCCTTACTTTATTTGTTGTCATATGTTTAAGTTTTATTTCCTTTTACAGGTAAGTTGTACGAGAGGACGTATATATTTAAAGATTGTTGTGTATGGTAAATGGATCGACAATTGTAAGGTAATTAAAATTAGCATAGATTGTCTCATTTCTGTATTTCAAGAATTGTTTACATAGTAATTGCTTTGTTACAGACAGTGGTGCTAATCGCTTTTAAATGGCGTTTCGTGTGCGTGTGGGTGGGGAGGGGGGGGGGGGGGGGGGGCGGGGGGGGGGGGGTTGTTGCTGGAGACTTAATATAGTTGCCTGTTTGGAGATGAGCATTTAAGGCTGATCACATATACGACTAAGATAAACTCTATAGGTCTGCCGACGGCGATTCTACTGCAACAAAAGAAGTCTAATTAAAAATTCACATCTTAAAATGACTCGCTTCTACCCACTCAACAAAACTTAACACTCCGAGCCCTGTCAGGATCGAATGAGAGTCGAGAGCTAAGGAAAATACCTAGAAAATGGGGAAATGATGGAAATTCCCTCTTCACACCTCTGAACGAGACTGTAATTTGCATTTGAGCCATTTCTGATGTACAATAATTGAATCTGCATAGGAATTCGAGGATTCGGTTTGTGAGTGTCGAATCCCATTTCACCGGTCGGGTAGGCCGTTGTTGCTCAGAAGAGAGGCTGCTGGTTTTATGTTTGAGTTAAAATTACATGCTAGAAATATATTTCCTTAAAATTTACATAGTGGTTATGGTTAACAAGGGTTTCTTGTTCATTAACATCATCATCATCATCGTATCATCTACAGTTGACTTAATTATTCCCAAAGTTATCTGTTAGCACACGTTAGGATTGAACGTTGAACAATTTTGTATTTTAATATAACTCATAAAGTCTTCAGTATACGTTTTCTTTATTTCACGTTACTTCACTTTCAGTTATAAGTTATTCTGTTATTAGTTATTCTGCTTCCAACAAAAGGACAGTCACACACTTTATGGAAGGTCTGATGTGAATTATCTCAGATTATCTGTGGTAGATAGATAGATGCGTGTATACATACATACATACATACATACATATATATATATATATATATATATATATATATATATATATATATATATATATATATATATATATTTGTATTTGTAGTGTGTACTTTCATCGGAACACAATACCTTTCCACTTGTGAAAAGTCATTTTGGGTGAGGTTGTTTGTGCTATTTCCTTTCCCGTCCCGAATACAGCTCACCACAGTCGACTGACCACCAAACACATAATTCTATATACAATTCAACTGAATCACAAATGGGAGCGGATAAAACGCAGTTCTCTTAGTATGCAATGATATGCAAATAAAAATGATAAGCGAAAGAGCTTTAATAAATCACAAACGAGTCCGGTAGCATATTCATAATTGTTTTTTTGCATTTATCACGAAATTAATATTGCTATGATTATCAGTACCTGAATAGTGTACGAAAGCTGCTGTAAATAAGGTAACTTTTTAAATAATTCTCACCGTCGCAATGCTACCGGCCCTTTTGACTGGGAGTTTAATTACGGCACCTGTGTTGTTTTTATATCTAGTGGTAGGGCGTCCATTCCGGAATGATTTTCGTTGATTTTCCTCCTCTTCTGATGGATAGTAAGGATAGTAACCCTTTGATATCATATTTACGTGAATGGACGAAGTCTGCATTATATTTCGATTCCCTCATTCTATTGGCTTTGTCAGATTGGTGAAAACAGGGTAGCAATGTAGGTACTTCTACATGTTTCTTCGATATATTTTGATGGTAAAAGTTTACACCTCGAAGCGACCTTGATAGTTAACTAATCTAGAAATAAATGGTTTTGAGAGGGACAGGAGATAAATCATTTAAATACCCAGTGGAAAGAGCGCCGTGGATAATTACTTTATTATTGAATGAATGCAAGCGACTGGGTGGTTCTTACATTGTGGGGTTCCGGGTTGCATCCTGCCTCCTTAGTAGTTCATCACTTTTCTTACTGTGTGTGCTGTTTCTAAGAGCACACTCTTCTGCATGAGTCCTGGAGCTACTTCGGCATCTAGTTTTTCTAGTTTCTTTCTCAGGGATCTTGGGATCGTGCCATTATTCTTATAATTATTATTGTTATTTAAATCACAAGCTGTGGAGGTTGAGCCGCAATAGCTAAAGTTCGTAATAGGATGTATTCTTTCTTAGATATTTAAGTTAGCTATTTTCGTACGCAATCATTTTAGGAATTATTCTCCTTAATGTTGTCCACGGCTCTCCAGATTGTTGTATAATTTATTTTTAATTGATTTCCTCATTCTTTGGTTACGTTGCCTCGAAACGTCTTTGCGTATCGCACTGAGATCGTCATGTGCTTAGATAAATTAAGCTCCCGAACTTTTTATTTATTTTCTAAGGTTCAGATTTATTAAGCTTAGTGTAAAAATAATTGAAAGAAGTCTTTTTATCCTCTTTGTTTTCAGGAGCAATATGCCAGTATCTTCTGTGTTATAATTGTGCGAACGTATTTATTTCGAGTGGATGTGTCGGCTTCTCTCTCTCTCTCTCTCTCTCTCTCTCTCTCTCTCTCTCTCTCTCTGACCCTGGGATTATTATTCTTTCTCGTCTCTCAATCCTGTAACATCTATAAACTTCATTTCATATCCAATTCACATTTTTCTCCTACCCACAGTTTACCTTTACATCCGCTATCCTTAACTTGTCAGTTCACTTCTTCCATATTGGTGTAAAATTGCTAGAGGCACAACACCAGTCTTAGTGAAAACTCCAAACGACAAAAAAAAGCCACTTTCCACAATTCCAGTAAAAGCATCGCTGTTGTTCCAAAACACGAGACCTAAATCAATGGTGCTACACGTGACATTTCTGTCAGAATTACGGAAACCATTCTCTGGTTCTCACATCATCATCCTTATCGAGTTGTGTTGTTTTTTTTTCTTTCCTTTCTTTTTGTCGCCTGCTTTCTCACTCTCTAAATAATGAACTTGGAAAGTGTTATCGCATACGTTTATAGTTATGGAAACGAATTGGGAAATTTATCCCATAATGTTCTAACCTACAATGGATGTATGTATTTAAAGATATACATTCATATATAGTACACACACACACACACACACACACACACACACACACACACACACACACACACACACACACATATATATATATATATATATATATATATATATATATATATAAAAAAATAAATATATATATATATATATATATATATATATATATATATATATATATATATATATATATGATATATATATATGTATATATACACATATATCTGTATATATGAACAAGTATATATGTATGTATTTACGTACATATAAAAAAAATACGCTACCTCATAAACAATAAAGGTATGACCTGGTAGTCACAAATATAGATAGAAATTCGTGAATTTGTTCCAGCATGTGCATGAGTCTACTTACAAAGTGGACGAAAAGATCATTAATTTCAGGGCTTTCGCACCAGTTACCCCGAGTATGATTTCATCAGTTATTTATTCCGGGGCCAAACGGTTGGACAAGGAAAGCAAATTTAACGCTGGTTTTGAAGGACGGCGTTCAAACACAGAGACATACTGCAGTGCATTAATATGCACCCTCCTCCCCTCGTCCCACAAGATGGAAATTAACTGTATTCTCCGGTTGCTTGATGCACTCATCTCTGTTAATGGGATTTTACCAGAAGAGAGAGAGAGAGAGAGAGAGAGAGAGAGGTCACTGATTACGTAAAGTATTTTTGATTATGGTTATTAAATCTTGCGAGAAGTTTATCATGCCTTTTGCTAAGAATTGTGCTTACTTAGTTCGCCAACAATTTTCTTGTAAATGTCGCTAGTGAGCAAAATTCAAACTGATGGATGTGTTTTAATTTAGAAGAAAGAAGAGTGACTTGGCTCTTTTATAGAAATTATTAAATAATATATCGCCATGGATAACAATTGGACACATTATTCAGACCATTTAATGATTTTTCAGTTCCAAGCTTCATTCAATTCGCTTCAGAATTTGTTTACTGTTTCTAAGGCGCTCGCTCTTCCCAAATATTCGCTCATCCCTGTAATACCCTTGGAGCTGATGATACGCCCAGTGGAACGAATGAGTATCGAAAGCGATTTAATGGATTTAATGTAAGGTGTGAGATTACTCAGAGGATTACAAATGTCTCCAGCAATGCGTCGCGGAAAATAGGACTCCCCTTCCAAATAGACACGGCTACCAGGATTCTCAGTAGGATTTATGAGATAACGATGACATTGATGATGGCGAATGAGAGGAAAAGGACGTGATGATAATAGGTTCCGCGGATAGAATGACAGGCAGGACCACCGATAAACGGATGCGTAGGGAGAGATGAGAAAAGGGATTTAAGTAATATGAGACGTAGGTGCAAATAAAATGTATCTCTCTCTCTCTCTCTCTCTCTCTCTCTCTCTCTCTCTCTCTCTCTCTCTCTCTCTCTCTATATTATATATATATATATATATATATATATATATATATATATATATATATATATATATATATATATTTATATATATATATATGTATATGTAGTATATATATTGTGTCTCTTTCTTATGAATATACAGTTTGCATTCTTTGATGACCTTACACGGGGAGAGCTTTTTCGCCTGGAAAATCAGGAATAATTTCGTACAAGTCGAAATAGCATATAATCCTATCATCATACATCAGTTTACCAACGGGCGCCTAATACCTCAAGTATAATTTACTCATATATATAATCTATGACATTCAATTTCGAATTTAGTTTATATGCAGCTGGCTAAATGGTCAATCTGGACTTCAAATAGCGTTCCAGAGTTTGAATTCGGAAGCTTTTTATGGATATCTCATTGAAAGCTCTATGGATTCAAATCAGAATCATTACCAGGGAAAGGGTCCTTATTCCTTAAGCCTTGCTGATTAATTCACCTCGGGATTTCCGAAGCCCTTAATGGGATCAGACGATTCAGTTCAATAGGTTTTAGATGATCCCCTGTGTGGTGGTTCATCCCCATTTGGAATCGGGGTCAAAAGCCAGAGGATAGTTTTCCGAAAAGCTGTGTAGGTTATGTTAGTTTTATGTGATTTTAGGTAATTTGTCAGTTTCTTAGTGAGAATAAAGCCTCTTCAACCTGCATATCTCGTCTTTTCGGGGATGATCATCTAAGAAAACACAACACTTTTAACGAAACGATAAATTTAACCGGTATTTGGGACAACTGTGTCTCTGTGTCTGTCTCGTCTGTTTCTGGAAAGATTACCGAAGC
>NC_087203.1:102052792-102057792 GCF_015104395.2 Macrobrachium nipponense
TGGATTACCTCCATAGTTGTCGGGGTCTCTATCGAAGGAAGTAAATACTGTCCTTGATTTTTTTTATTATTTCTCACACTGTTCAACATTATTGACCCATATTGGCGGGACTAAGTAAAAATTAATTAGTGGAATTGACTTCTTCCTAAGATACCCATTGTACATTATTGGAAGGATTCCTGTCTGATTTGGATACATGATTTCATTTATATCCAACATAGATAAAATATATAAACAGGGTCAGCGTGGCAACAAAAAATACCCAGCCAACACCGTCAGTAAGGAAGCACTAATAAGTTTGATAACCGGAAGCTCCATAATGGGCGCCAGGATTGAAAAACCTAATCATAATATTGTCTGTTTTCACGAATAAAAGTGTGACTTGTAGTTTTCAAATAAATTTGGGAGAATTACGCAAGTATCAAAACCTCTGCCCCGTAGGGGGGTAGTGCCGTCAGTACACCTCATGCGGTGCACTGTGGGCGTTACTTAAGGATCCTTGCAGGGTGTCTTCGGCCCCTAGCTTTAACCCCTTTTGTTCCTTTTACTGTACCTCCTTTCATATTCTCTTTCTTCCATCGTACTCTCACCCTCTTCTAACAATTGATTCATAGCGCAGCTGCGAGATTTTCCTTCCTCTCACACCTTTCAAAGCTTTTATTTTATTTCAATTTCCGTTTCCGCGCTGAATGACCTCGTAGGAGCTAGTGCTTGACCTGTGGCCTAAACTCTATATTCAATTCAACTCAACATCTCTGTCATGTCATCAGTACAAGTTACCTCGAACATGCATAGCATCTTTATCTTGAATTGATGCTTTCGAGTGCCGTGTTATACTCTGAGTCCGTGTTCCTCGAAATTACTACGCACAGTAGATGCCGGAATTGCATACGAGTAAGCATTGTCGTGTAGTAAGGTGAGTGTTTCTCACCCTAAGACTTACCATGGGTTCTGACGCGAGGTACATTGCGTACGAACCGGATGGAGCCATAATGAAAACATGTCGACTTTATCTGGGTTGTTGGAGAGACAGTTGCAGGAGTTTTGTAGGTGTTATATGTCTGGCCTTGACTCAAGACAGAGAGTTTATGCTATTCGAAGACGTTTAGTGACGTGACAATTTCTCCTGCCAGTAGGTGCCATATATATATATATATATATATATATATATATATATATATATATATATATATATATATATATATATATATATAAATAAAGATATATGCCACGAAGGAAATTTCAATGTTAGTCGTGGCCTTTTTCATTTAGACCCTTTTATTTGTAACATGTTTAAGAATGACCTCAAAGATATAATTACAGACTTAAATAAAAATTAGCTGCCTTAGAGTTACTTCGTTGTAATGTATGTCTAACCTGTATTGTGAATATGTATGTGAATATGGTTTTGTTACCAAAGTTCTGAACAGCTGTCCCCTAAAAGATAACCTATCTGAGATGGTTATCTTAAACTTTTAATCGCACCCATTGTTTATGCTTGTTTCGGAAGGTTACTCATCTTCCAGGTGTGTCGGATTCTAGGTACTAATCTCTTTATAATCCTTATCTGTCAGTTATACGAATCTTATTGTTTTGTCTTTTCCCTCATGTATGTCAGTTTTGCTTAGTAAAGGACGTGGAAACGTCGAAAGGTCTCGCAGTTACTTCTTCGTTTATTTTTCCTTCGTGGCATATATCTTTATTTATGGATTTATCACCTTCCTAACTTTCGTGATCATTTATATATATATATATATATATATATATATATATATATATATATATATATATATATATATATATATATATATATATGTATATATATATATATATATATATATATATATATATATATATATATATATATATATATATATATGGAGCCCATAAAGATGACAAAATATAGAAAGTAGTACTATATTTCAGAGACTGCAGTCTCTGAAATATAGTACTTACTTTCTATATTTTGGCGTCTTTATGGGCTCCTTTTACTAGATGGAAATCTGTTGTAACAGAACATTTTTACCAGTCACATATGTGTATACATATGTGTGTGTACGTATATATATATATATATATATATATATATATATATATATATATATATATATATATATATATATATATATATATAACATTATACCCGCTATCAAGGAAAATCCAGTTGGGCTAAGATTTACCATCATTTATTTAAACTAGTATCCCTTGTAGAATGATATTCAGTGCCACATTTCAGTTCATCCAAATACACCACTTTTTGATGTTATTTCCGCCATGTAACATAGTCTTAGATAATAAATTTTTTCATGCTCAGCCAGAGGATGTCCATATTATAACGTCTGTTACACATATCCTCGTATTGTTTATTGTCCACACATAATGCACCTTTCTTTCAGACTATTGTTCTAGCAAAACATTCATTTACTTGTTTACATTCTCACGTCATATAATTTGTAATATAGATTGACACCAATATCAGGCAGGTCTTTTTCACATGATTATATGATCGACATCTGTTAGCCAATCACTGGTTCTTCCCGTCCAACGGGCCTGGTTATCTTGGTCTCAATCCTAAAACCCGTTTATTTATTCATCCCCAAATAGTGGTAATTAAGGAACACATTTATTTCGTCTCCTTATTTTGTTTGGGCAGCATAGCCATCAATACAGTTAAATTCTGCCACGGTAATTCTCCGAACATTACATGATTGATGGTATTCATACTCTGTTCAATAACTATTACCAGTCTGATAAATTAGTTTAAACGTTGGTCTCACCATCAAGAAGACTCTGGTTCGATTCCCAATCAAGGGCTGGGTTTAGGCATTGTCAGATCAAACCCTGTAAATTAGGTACTTTGGTCGTTAGTTGAGTAATGTATTTAACAAAGTTAACGAAGTTAAGCAGCATGCCAGGAAAAAAAGGAGAGAGAGAGAGAGAGAGAGAGAGAGAGAGATACATATATGTATATATAGATATATATATATATATATATATATATATATATATATATATATATATATATATATATATATATATGTATGGTATATGCTCAAAACCTCACAGCAGACGCACCTGACTTCATGATAAAGCGAATACCACAGGAAAAATAATAATAGGCAGAAATACGAATCGAGTGCTTTCGTCCTTTTAATGAGACATTGTCTAGGCATACAGTATGTTAGGCAATCACTGGCCCTACCAGTGGTTATATATATATATACATATATATATAATGTATATGTAAGTGTGTTTTTGTAATTATGTACTTACATATATGTAAATAGAGAACTAGATTACTTAAGGAGCTTCCCGAATACATTTTAACAACCGGCCAGTTGAACCTCCTAGTCATTTACCATTCATCATCCCTGATCCTGTTTCCTGTTGAAATTCACTGCTGTAACAAAAGAGAAACCACCGTTCTTGGGGCGTCAGACATCGGCTTCTCATGTTTTACAGGCCTCAAGCATCGGCAGACCATCTCTCCTGAGCGTTGCTCTGCATATAATTTCTGCCGGTGAGCGAAGTTCGAGATTTTCTTCATGGGACGTTCTTTTCTACATTTTTTTTTTTATCCCCGATCCCCGTTTACCTGCCGGGAGCAACCAGATTCGCTGAACAGCAGCAGCAATGTGAAGTATAAATGTGCCTCGCTGTCGAACTCCTCAGCTCTAGAGGTCCTTTATTCCTCAAACCTTTGGACTGAGGAACAGCCTTCCAGAGGAAATCGTGCAATTGGAACTTCGGAAGTTCAAGTGAAGGTGCAGTACATTGCTACCCTGATACTATTCTCCTTGCTTTTAATACATTTTTATCCGTTTATTAAATCATTCATTTATTTCTTTTTTCTTTTTTTAATAAGTGGTGTCTCTTCTTTCTGTATTATCGTTTACATCGTCTTAATACTTCCCTAATGAACACCATACTCTTTGGAAGCTTGAATTTCAAGTCAGTGGCCCCTTTGGGCGTGTTCCTTATGAATAGGTTTCATCCTCTGAATATTATTATTATCATTATTGATTCCCTCCTGATCCTAATATGGCATCCCAATTTCTCCGAAGTCTTCTCATGCCGTAATAGTGGGTGTTAGCTGCTAGAATCGCGGTTATCCCCTATTACCTTTCAGTGACCCTTCAGTGTAATATTCGCGCTAGTGCTTGTTTAGTGAAATATTCGTGCTAGCGTTTGTTTAAAAAAACAAAGCTCTGTTTTATCTGTGAGGCATAAGTGAGTTTGTTTCCACAGTCGCACGTTATAGCTGTTGTAATCGTATCAGCGATGATGATAATTTGTATAATCGGTGCAGTTGAATTTGTAACTGTTGCTTCGACCACCTCGATTATTATTATTGTTGTTATATACTAATATATATGTATATATATTTATATGTACTACGTATGTATGTATGTGTTTCTGTGTGTTTATAAAGGGAAAACTAGTGGGGTTTCAAGGTGTCCGCTGAAACCCTAGTACGTGTTATTCCTCTACTTTTTATGCCATTGTGTATTGTTTTTGCGTTATCTGTATGAGTTTGCGTTTGGTGAATTGGGTATACCTTACGTCTCTTGCTCTGAAGTTTATGTGGCTGGGCCTTGAAATTATAAAACAACGGAAATATTTGCATCTGTATTTATTACAGATAAAGTAAAGTAAGATGTGAGGAAATCTGGTTGCAGGTGGAGAAGAATCTTTTAGTGGTAAGTTGTTTATAGCTTTTATCTTTTCCTTTTATTTTTCATTTGCGTGTTGAAGGTTTTTCAGACTGAAAGAAGGGAAGGTAGCACGTGTCAGAAGTAGAATGATTCATTTGTTTGTGAAAAATGGAATAGAAAATGCTGGAAAAATATTTAGTAGATACACGACTCTAAACTTGGCTAGAGAAATATTATCTTGAAAAGAAAAATATTCATTGTTAAGAAGGCATTAAAAGGAAATTAAAAGTTCAAGCTTTTATCAGCTTAAGGCTAATACGTACTGGGCATTACGAATTAATATTA
>NC_087203.1:102062792-102077792 GCF_015104395.2 Macrobrachium nipponense
GTTCAGGACTTTAATTTTTTTTATTTTTTTTTATTTTGGTCACCGTCATAATTCAACTCTCGGTATTTATAATGTTTAAGCTATTATATAAAACCTCAGCTTTAATACTTTTACAGCTTCTATTCGACTGACTTTCTATTTAAGAGGCTAGTTATTTTATATCTGATTTTTCGTGTAGTTCCAGATTTAAGCGAATAGTCATTTTCTCATTCTTTTTTTATTATTGTAAAATCACCATTCTCTTTATGATGGTATTCCTCGACAATCTGTGACTTCGTCAAACAAACTTATTTTTAACTCTGATTGTACCATTGCTGCACTCTGCCTTTTCACATTCTTCTCATAGTAACGGTCTTTTTTTCCTGGAACAAATTAGATACAATACACTTCTTTTCTTCTCTACCATATTATAATATATATATATATATATATATATATTATATATATATATATATATATATATATTTTATATATATATATATATATATATATATATATATATATATATATATATATATATATATATATATATAAACCGAAATTTATTAACTCGAAAAAATTGGGATAAAGTCCGATAAACTAGAAAATACTATTTTTTCACAGTAAAAACAGATAAATGCCTAATAAACGACTGTAAAGATATACCCATCACTGGAAAAAGTTCACCAACATATTCGCAAATGAAGATTAAATATTTCTAAAAACAATAAAACATAACAAAACAAACAGCTGGACTCCTAACCTTCCAAACACACCAGAGGAGTGAAATGATCAAATCTCAGGAGCATTGGTAAAGCGTTCTTTTATTTACTTTGTAAATAAAGCACAGGAATTGAAACGTTAGAGTCGACTGACTGTCCAACTTCAAGGTCTTAGGGAAAGGTAATTTTATTTGTTTATTTTAGATATACATAATAATTTATCTTGGATATATGTATCAGACAGTTTTTATTTATTATTTGTTTATTTATTTATTTTTTAGTTATATTAGCTGCTTTTACCTAGAAAGAATGTTTTGTTGATTGTTGCAGTTCGTCATAAAGTCTTTTCTTGGGGGAAAAAAAAAAAATTATGCATTTCTAAACCGTGGAAAAACGTTGATCCGCGCTTTAATTACGCGTTGTGGCTCCTTTGAAGGCACCAGCTGTACATGGGACGGCTATGCTCCCCCTCAGGGGTTCCCGGCCTTTTTGTTCTACTGTACCTCTAAGGTATTGTTATTTTTAGATTCCTGTGTACCCCTAAAAAATGTGGATGAAAAAGAAAAACAATGAAACGGATATTGTGATATAATTTTATCATGAAATTTGTTTGTGAAGACTGCATAAGAATATCAATGGTAATCAGGAAATATTGTTGACTATTCTCTCACATCCAATGTACCCCCTGAAGCGTACAAATGTACGAACTCCCCAGGTTGGGAACGTCCTGTCTTACGGGAAAATCCTGTGTATAACTTGGCCTTAGAGGCAGTTGACTATAAGTCCCTTGCTCTTACTATGGGCTGGCTATAACTATATCAGTAGCAGCAACGAAATGGCTTAATTTTGTAGTTCGGATACTGTGCAATCGACATATACTGCTTCATTTATATTATTATTTTACTGATGTGATCCGATTGTGTATATATAAGCTTATCTCTCTCTCTCTCTCTCTCTCACTCTCTCTCTCCTCTCTCTCTCATTCGAAATTGAGAATTTGTAGCGGACGTCTTTCATTACTGCTTACTGGCGTTAGTTCGCTAGCATGTTCTTCCAAAGTCAGCGAATGCTGTGCTTTGCAGGACAGAGTTGCCGCACATACACTGTAGACCTCACTCGGGTGCCAAGTTCACTGGGTACGCGTCAGTTTGTCCAGAGGGCCGGGGGTAGGGTATATGTGAAGGGACTGCTCTAATGGACGCGTGAGCTTTAACTGAACAAGGGCACAACACCCCCACTTGGCACTTAACGCAAATGACAGGCAACTTCGCTTTTACCCAGCTATTAACTTGGAGTGAGTACACAGTGGTTATGTATGGCCTCAATTCGGCGCGAATAGATTGAAATGGTAGGACAGTTTCACTGTTTGTGGAAACAGGTAGCTAGCTGTCTTATAGGTTTATGTTTTTTGGTATATAAATAAACTAAATGCATTCATACATACATTTCAACACAGCCAGAAAAATTTAAATTTCTCCGTAATTACTTACAGCTTGGGAGAATACTGCACAAAATTGGCTCTTGAAGTACAAAAATGAACGTGATCGTCCTTAGGTCCTTGGAAAAACAGAAAAATATTAAGAGGGTTTTGAGATCAATAATTTCCACTGTCCTGTGAGCTTAGTGGGGAACTTGAAGAAAAACGTTAGTGATCTTTGAATACAGGAGATAAGAATCTAGGCACTGCATGATTTGAAGTCATCGAAAACTGAAAAATAAAAGAAAGACTGTGTGAAATAACAGGAAACAAACATGAAACTGAATAAGAAATGAATTAGGATAGTTGAACTGATACACTAATGAATGGGTAAATAATGCATGTACTGCGCTACCACTTGAGAATAATTACATACATATTCAGAGAGAAGAAATAAAGAGGAAAATGATGTCGAAGAATATGAAAAGAAACGAAAGCCAACCCAGGAGAGCCATAAATTAAATGCTAAAGGAAATATGAAGTGAATAATTGTCGAAAGAAAACAAGTGCGTTTTCTCTATAGGACTGTGTGCTTTTTCGCTTGCCTTATCATTTAATGAAGTGTTTTCACTGCTTGCCGTTCTTTTCCACGGTTTTAATTGGACCCAAGTTTTCTTTAACTCTGCACCCAGGAATTCGTCGTAGATCATGAATGATTTGTACCCAAATAGAACGAATATCTTTCATTGTTCAATGTAATTCTGAAGGAGCATTTTCTGTATTATGATGCTTAGTAATAGTACATGATTACTGTGAAATTATGTTATGAATGTAGAAACAAACAACACACGCTCACAATCACATACACACACACACACACACACACACACACACACACATCATGTATAAATATATATTTGTGTGTGTGTGTGTGTATATATATATATATATATATATATATATATATATATATATATATATATATATATATATATATATATATATATATATATATATATATATATATGATTACTGTGAAATTATGTTATGAATGTAGAAAACAAACAACACACACTCACAATCACACACACACACACACACACACATATATATATATATATATATACTATATATATATATATATATATATATATATATATATCATATATATATATGTATATATATATATATATGTGTGTGTGTGTGTGTGTGTGTGTGTGTGTGTGTATCGAACATAAGGGCCTCCTCAAGGTAATATCTACCAATTCGTAAAATATTCATAAAATGCTCTCTCTCTCTCTCTCTCTCTCTCTCTCTCTCTCTCTCTCTCTCTCTCTCTTTGTAGTATGTTCTTTTCATTCTTGTTTAAAAGTCTTCCGTTTGCTCTAGGTGTGATGAATTCTATTACTAAGCATCATAATACAGAAAATGCTCCTTCAGAATTACATTGAACAATGAAAATATTCGTTCCATTTGGATACAAATCATTCATGATCTACGACGAATTCCTGGGTGCAGAGTTAAAATTGCAGTGCCTGTGGTCCCCTAGTGTTAGTTAGCTTCTCTAAATTAATTATCTTGTCCTCTGTCTTTATGTTCTTCATTCACTTTCCACTTCTTCATTTTCTCCCTTTTCCTAAAGTCTCTTTATCGTCGTTCCCGAATCTTTTGTTTTTATGACCTATTTTGCCAAATATTCCCTCTCCACTAATCGTTGTATCTCAGTCCTAAATGCCGTCCCATGTTTCGTTTTATTAGTGGCTTCAGTATTTGCACACCATATTGCAAGAAACATGAGCGTTTTATTAATATGTTTTTCACTTTAGCAAGTTATTTCGGTACATAACAATTCGTATTGCTTTGTATGACAGCGCTTCTGATCTTTTCTTTGTTTATAATAATATGGTTCACACAAGCAAAACACGCTTGTATACTCTTACAGTTTGATAATACAGGTCATTTAATCGTCCTGACATATATACGGTAATTTGACAGTGTTTTTTTCATTAAAACGTTATGAGAATTCAGAAGTGCTATTAGCTGGTTTTTGTTTTTGGGAAAAAAAAAGTTTTAGTAGAATTAGCAGTATGAGCATTTTTCATCTGTCGGTTACCGGCATGTTGACATGGACTGGTGCATGTGTCAGGTTACATTCGTTCCTATTTTTGGAAAACAACGCTACATATCTGGAATTGTTTGGACTTGTATCAAGTGGTATACAGAGTAAACTACATGGCGCTACCGAATTAAAATCACAGTCCGACGTTATCTCTTATTTGCCTGTTTAAGGTTATTATTCTGAATTCATTAAAGGTTGCTGATGAAACTATTGCTTTGTTTATGGATCTATGTGTTATTCATAGACCCCAATTAATTTACACCTTTCGTATTCTCCATGTGCACAGTACCTACATCTTTTTTGTATTTTATCTTTTTCGTCGCCTAGTTATTTTTCATCCTGTTGCTTTCAAGTGGAAAATGAATGCTGTGCTGTTTACCTCCTTGGGTAATTTATTGTCTAAACTGAAATTCAATATATTCATGTAAGTGAAATGCCACGTCGACTTATCGTTATGACATCACACCTCCTTTATTTACTTTCCCTATGTAAGTTTCATCTACCAAGAGACTTTCATAAAATTTATTACTCATTTTCCCTGCGTGGCTGTAGCAACTACGTGTATGTCGACGTGAATGGAAATCTCTTCCCTGACTTTTTTCTCACTCCCAGTAAAATATTCGTATTATGAAGCCACAGTTTTTTTTTCATTATTTATTTTTTTTTTTTTTGCTAGATTGCGAAACTTGCGTTAGTGTTCATCCCTCTCACACGTTTAAACGGAAACATACAGCATAACGCTTTGTATTCATGACTTGTTCAGGCAACGATTTCCTTTGTGACTTTACCCGGCTGCCATTGGGATTTGCGTATCATTTATATATAGCATTTTGATTTTAAAAATCTTGAGACTTTATTCAATTTTTAATGACGTTTTGACGGTGTAATTTGCCACAGCTGTAACTTGGAAAACTAAAAGTTTTATTTTTATTTTTGTGTAGCTGGTACCTCTCTCATTCCCTATTTTCCTATAACGGAATTCCGTTCTTTTCCATTTCCATTTTTCTGTTCCTGTTCCGAAGTGTGATTTTCATTTTAGGGAAAAAGTTTTTGAAATGTTACCTGATTTACATGTAATGACCTGGAGGCTGTGCCATCGTTTTAAGAATTGACTATTATGAGAAAAAAGTATTTGTTTTTCAGGGGTTGTATCTGATGTTTTCTCTCTCTCTTTCTCATTCTCGCTAATATATGCCGACTGCTTTGGGGGCCCAATCGCCAATTAAGGCACGGGAGTCTTTGATTATGCGTTTCCCTGACTGAGAACTGGTTAATCTCTTGATTTGTAAAATGGAATCTCAGTTTAATGATTCTAGGGTTAGAATTCTTGCTTCAACTGGTGATTTTCCCCCCTTCCTTCATTATAAAAGTACTAAAGCACCTCTGGACCCAGTACCTCATTCTAGGGATCATATTAACATTTCAGGGTCTCTGTTTCACTTACATAGAACCTGCATATCTGTTTATTGGTGTTCCGCTCTTTGTTTTATATAGGAATTCTTTCTTCATATATTTTCTCTTGTTACTTCGCTTTCATTCAGAATTAGTAAGCTGTTTTGGTGTCAGTCCACTCATTTTGCGACTTGACACAGAGTTTTTGGTTTCAGTTGAGGGTTAAGCTCAAGGTCACTGATTTTGAATATATCCTGTTGCCTGCCTGCATTCATGTGTTCAACTATTGTCAGTATGTGTATCGTCTACTTAGAGACACTTTGACCATGACCAGTGTAATTTAATGTAAGTTAACCTGCGATTAGATTTATTTTATTGAAAGTATTGCTTACAGATTTAATTGTACGTGCTTAGATTTGATATGTTGCTTCCGTTTAGTCAGACCCATTTTAAAATGAAGTTCTTTGGCTTTTTTTTTTTTTTTTTTTTTTTTTTTTTTTTTTTTTGATGGCTTTGCCCACATTTGGCAGAGTTCTTTCCAATTCTGTTCATTGCTTCAGAAACAGGCGAAGCACGTTTCGACCTTGATCCAAAGTTATTTGGTCAAGTTTAAAGTGTGTCAAACACATATATTAGAGATTTTTGGCTTTGTGAAACGGTTTTACAAGGGTTTTATAATTAAATGATAGAACAGAACTTTACAGTTGTATTATCTGCAGCTGCTGAACAACAGACATACATGAGAGTTTTAGAAGGATATCAGGCATTCTCTGAGAGTAATCAAACAGTGATTTTTTTTTATTTAGCCCAGTTAACTGATATTCCAAATCAGTTTATATTATCAAATCTATATAATAAAATACCTAACGGTTTATTTTTCTGTAAAGTTTGATAAATAATAATTTTTTTGAATTATTTTTTTTTAGTGAATTATATCAGACAAATCTGCCATTAAGTGAATATTTTATTCGATTATCATTTACTAGTCGAGTTTGTTGGGAATTCGATTAGAAAATGTAAAGAGTTTGCAAAAAAAAAAAAATCGTGTTGGATGAACAATCGTTTGTTTAGGGGTTCAAACATCTGTCCGTCCTTAGAAGAAAGTGCATGCAACTTCAGGCAATTACATTAATTACATGAAATTAGGTACTGGTGTGAGTAATAGCAACCGCAGACGGAAGTAATTTCTTATTGTTTCCATCGAGGGGAAGTGAAGGACAAAAGAGCGGTGTAACAACAAAGGACATTGTATAAATAAACGAAATATATATTATTTACTTCTCATATGTAAGTCACAGGTGCATATTATTACGTAGTCCACGCAAACACTCGCATCCTTCATTTAGATTTAAAAATCAAACTCTTTAATTAATCGTTTCTTATTTAAATCAGCGTTTTGTGTCATAGTAAGATGAATCCTCGTAAGCTTGTCTTCGAAATGATTTTTCACTGCAGAGTAACAAAATCTGGCAAATTTTGTTATTTTGTATTGAAATTTCCCTCAGAATTTGTTTTGCTCTCTCTGGTAAATATATATCAATATATATATTTATATATGTATGTATTTGCAGATTATATATATTGCCATGGCTTATGGTAACATGCTGACCAAGTTTAGTAGGGTTTCCGCGGGGTTTCGTCTGAACTACAGCCCCTAGACGGACCCAGCTGCAAATGGGTATTAGCGCAGCAAGGACTCCCCCCCCCGCGAAGAACACAGGACCGACAACTTAGTCATCTGAAGACTTTAGCAAAACCGGAATCCACTATCCACATTTCACCGTCCACTCTACACGGGGAAAAGTCGTTTGATTAAAAAGAACTACATATAAAGCAGACCCAAGTTCCTCCACAGCATTAGAGATTTTGGTTAATGGCTTTGGGATTAACCAAAGGCATTTGGTCTTCTTGGGACAATGACAAGTCTTCGCGTGCACCGAAGCAGCTTCATTTTCTATTTTCATTTCTTCCTTCTAACAATGTGACTCGGTATTTTTGATGCATCTGCTTGGTTTTTATTGCTCTATACTCAGCGTTTCTCCTTAATTTATCTCTTGCAATTAAACGGATATTCCCACGAAGCGATGCCAGTTTCCACGGTGGAATTCGGGGGCTTGTAAGTTCCTGTGGTTACAACCTGCTCTTGTGGAGGACCGCTGTGGCTGCCGTGTGGAATTTTGAATATTTGGGCAATGGGGCTACCTGCTAGTGTTCTTATACAGACAGAACACAGACATTTCAAATGATTACCGGTCGCACAGAAGGTAGCTGAGGTCTATTATGGGTGATCTGAAGCAGGTAATCCACTTGTATATGTTTTCATCAAATTAAATGTTACGAATTGCCTTCCCTCTAATTGCAAATATAGATAGCACTCTGCAGATTACGTAAAAATCAACGTATTCAGCCCTAAATTTCTTAAAAGGGATCATGTCCATCACTTTCCAAGTATATATATATATATATATATATATATATATATATATATATATATATATATAATATATATATATATATATGTGTGTGCGTGTGTTTGTGTGTATATGGGTCATCTGTATGAACCTTTAATACTTAAAAATTAAATAACCTTAGTTGCATCCCATCACAGCTCAGTTGCTCTTTCCTGTTGGTCACAAAGAGAATTCAATTCGAATTACTGATGATATTATTTCGTACGAGCTTAAAATTCCATTCAGTGTTAATGGTCAATCAATCACTGAAATCATTCGTATTAACTGATATTCATTCTATTAATGAAACGAGATTTGCCACCCAAAAGATTTATTCCAGTGATGTTCGTTTATAATGGAATGATTAACTATCAGGTTTTAGTATACTGGGAGACCTTTGGCATACTGGGTTTATTATTCTCTATATATTCAGTAAAACTGCTCCATTGGTATGTTTGCTAAATTGCTAAATTGTGATCTCAGAGGGGGAAACCCGGTACTATTTTCCTTTGCAGTGACCGTTCCCGTAGGAAGGCAGTGACGTTGGTGCACCTCACGCGGTGCACTGTAGACGTTACTTAATTTTCTTTGCAGCGTACCTTTTGTTTTTTTACTTTTTCTTTATCTCCTTTTCATATTTCTGTTTCTTCCTTCTTGCTTACCACCCTCTCCTAACATTTTTTTATTTTAAAATGTAACTGCGAGGTTTTCCCTCTGTAAAAAGAAAAATTGAAAGTAAAGCCTTTTTACTTTCAATTTCCCTTCGAGTGCTGAATGACCTCATAGTCCCAGTTCTTGATTTATGGATTAAAAACCGTATACTACTGTTATTACTTAATGATTCAGGTAAGGAAGTCCATCCTGGTCGTTCAACGTTGATCGACAACCGAGAAAAGTGATCAAACAGGATGCTTTCTGGGTTATGCACCCATAACGAGCAGACGCATGATCATGGCTAACTTGACCTTCAATAAAGTAAAAACTACTGAGGCTAGTGGGCTGGAATTTGGTATGTTTGATGAATGAAGGGTGGGGGATCAACTACCAATTTGTAAGCTCTCTAGCCTCATTGGCGGAGAGAAAAAGTGCGGACGGAAAGACAAAGAGCCATCTCAATACGGAAAACTAAAAGGGATGGTAAAGAAAGGCCTTACTTAGAAAATTTAATTGCGATTGTTCATGCCCCACTTTTTTCTCCATTATCGTAAAATTGGCTCCAATGAACTTCCATATGACAGCACCAATAACATTATAATACTGCTATTATCTTTATATCCAAGAAAAACTGCTTCAAAAACACAGTCTTAAATCATTGACTAATTCAGGTTTTGTTTGATATAGTGATTTCACTTCTATTAAAAAAAAAAGTTGTTGTTGTATTCCATTTAACTCCTCTCCCACCCACCCCCTCCCCCTCCTTCTCAATTGAAATGTCACTACTCTTTAAACGACGTTTAATTAAATATCTTTGCAGTGATGGATGTAGAAAGGTTTATATATAGACTTGGTGTTCTAGAGTTGTTATTGGAATGTGAAATGGTTAATTAGTTACGGCGATAAAGAAATGGTCCGTGACGATGATCGATCAGTGATAGGGAGGATGAAATATGCGATAATGAAGGAGAATGATGGACCTATTTATATTATTGAATTCATAACACGGTGATG
Source organism: Macrobrachium nipponense (assembly GCF_015104395.2). Lineage (NCBI taxonomy): Eukaryota > Metazoa > Arthropoda > Malacostraca > Decapoda > Palaemonidae > Macrobrachium > Macrobrachium nipponense. The sequence goes on from NC_087203.1 coordinate 102,072,540, forward strand.
GCGGAGTGTTTGAAAGTGAGGGATCCCGTGACTTATACGTAGTAGCAAAAACTTAGTAGTTTAATTGATTCCAATATTAATTTGCGTTGGTTAAGCTCATGGAGTTCTCTCTCTCTCTCTCTCTCTCTCTCTCTCTCTCTCTCTCTCTCTCTCTCTCTCTCTCTCTCTCTCTCTCCTTTATAATACAAAAACAGTTGACATTTTATACCTATCTTGATTCTTGATGTATATCTGAGAGTAATTTGCAGCTATATATATATAGATATATATATATATATATATATATATATATATATATATATATATATATATATATATATATATATATATATATATATAGCGTGCCTCCTCCTATATATAGGAGGAGGGAAGGGAAGAAGAAAAATTTAGAAAATGACCAAAAATCAGGAGTCTCTCGTGTATTTTCACGTATTAACTACACACACACACACACACACACACACACACACACACACACACACACACACACACACACACACACACACACACACATATATATATATGTATATATAATATATATATATATATATATAGGATATATATATATATAATTATATGTGTGTATGTATCATATGTATTTATGTATACTTGTGTTTGTGTGTAGTTAATACGTGAAAATACACGAGAGACGCCTAATTTTTGGTCATTTTCTAACTTTTCTTATTCCAATCCTTCCTCCTTGTCGTTTATCTTAAAGATTTAACTGATGCATTATCTTTCTCATTTATTGTTATTTCCTCCATCTTTCAAGACGATAAGCATCCTATTGGTGCAGCTTTCTTCCTTGAATATTGTAACCGATATTAGCAAACAGAGCAAGAAAACTATACCATAAAGGACAGTCATCTCTCTCTCTCTCTCGTCTCTCTCTCTCTCTCTCTTCTCTCTCTCTCTCTTCCTTTCTTTTTACTGGTCATGCCTCATTCATAATTGCAGGAGTTCTCGCATAAATAATGTAAAGAGAAAGGAAAGAGAAAGTTTTGCTTTCAAGGGTTTTACTTCAGGCGTAATGTCATAAATCGTGGTCATCTCAGAGGAAGCTTTGTCTAGTTGCTAGTATTAATGGTTCATTAAGGATGGGACGGATTCCTGTTATTCCTGTGCTTACTATATCTCTGCATGTGGAATTAAGTGCATTGAATAGATTTGCACGATCGTTGGTGTGCATGGAAAAGTTGATAACTAATTTGATATTATTTTGTTTTGCTTCGTGAAAGCAAGGCAGATATGTACAGCAAAACAGTTGTCTCTGTATATCAATAAAGCATTTCTCTCTCTCTCTCTCTCTATCTCTCTCTCTCTTCTCTCTCTCTCTTAGTGGGTGTTAGTAGTTTGACTTTTAAATCTAAGAGCCACCATCATAAAGATGATTTAATGCTATTTTCACCATTTATTAGTTTGGTAAAAAAAAAAAAGTTATAAAGTTTTATAACAGAATGGTTTATGTTATAAAAGTCTATGGTCGAAATTATGTCAAATGAATGAAAAAACTTTAATAAAGGATGAATTAAACAAATATAAGGCATTTTTCCAAATTTGTTTTTCTTAAAGCTTTTTTTACTCTCAGTTCCACAACGTCATTTAGGTATAGCTTTCATTGCCGTACCATGATTCATGTCCATATTACAAAAGAGAAGAATAAATGATAACAAGGACAAATAATTTAAGGAACGTGCATTATGAAAATATTTTTAAAATAATGAAGATGATAGTCTGCTTACTTCCTGACGGAATAGATTCTCCAGAGAATTCTTCGCCAACATCCGGTTTTTAATTTTAGGTGCTTTCCGCTCCACTGGTCACTCTGGATTATGCATGCAATGAAGGGTGGCCTAACTTTGGTCGAATGCACGATTTTATCTTGTAAGATTCTTGGAACTACAACCCCCCCCACCCCCCCCCCCCCCCTCCACCACCGTTTCATCGATTCCGTTGCATTGCAGATGCACTCCTCTCGCCTCGGCCACTCACAGTCGGTTTTTGCAGGAATGTTGTCCTTAATCTTTCTTATCCTCCTTCGAGAATCATGTTTCGGTGATTTTTTCCTACCATCACAGACGGTTTTGCAGTTTATAGCAAATGCTTTTGGAGTTCAAATAGGGTATCCAATATATAGTTTCTAACATTGGTTACTAAATTCGGTGGTACTTTTCATGTCACCAATAGCGCTTGATTAAATCTTATTATTTCCCTATTCTCGATCAGTAAGAATTACGTCCATTTAACCAGAAATTAAAATTGTGACACGCGTAGTGGGCTTATGATAATTGGGGGCCAAAAATAGTGTTCTGCAACCTCAGGTTCTGCTGCATCTCCTGATTTATGGCGTTCAGCGTTTCTGAATTTTTTTCTTTTCTTTTTATATTATTGGCCTTCCCATTTTGTATGAACACTGGCGCTCCCTTTCATGGACTTTGTTGTTTTAGCTGTCAGTTTTGTATAGTGTGGTATATTCTATTTTATAGAGATTATTCTGTCAGTTTAATGGGCCTCCTACTTGCTTCATAGGAGCATAACGCTCCAGTTGATAATAGATGAAAAACGTCCAGTTAAACGAAATGTCTGAATTTCTGTTTCATTTCCTCGTTTATACCATGCGATATACAGGTATGAACAGTATAATATAAACATAAGTACGGCTTTACCTTGCGAGTAGCCTATGCTATCATGTTGACAGTCGCCTTATGAATATCATTACTCAGTCCAGCGACCTCCTTGATCTCGTCCGCGGTCCGTTGTGTACTTCCACGTGTGCCTCGTTCATCCTTTGTCTTCTTTCAGGACGGGGATATTCAGAAATCCTTCTCTAGCAGTCCTTTGAGAATGATGTGATGTCCGGTTTGACTCCTTTAGAACCTTTTTTTTTTTTTTTTTTTTTTTTTTTTTTTTTTTTTTTTTTGTTTTTTTTTTTTTTTTTTTTTTTTTTTTTTTTTTTTTTTTAATGGATTGTTTCTTCCTATTGCGGGTGGCGAGTTTATAAGCGATCTCTCTCTCTCTCTCCTCTCTCTCTCTCTCCTCTCTCTCTCATCTCTCGTTTGCTTTTCGTAAGTTTGGACGGACCAGAAATTTTCCCCTGCCTTTATTGAAAATCATGACGGATATTCCCCACATATCATTGGGTACGCAATCAGAATCTATATAACTCAATTTAACATTGTCATGAGTTTAACTAATAAGTGTGGAGTGAAGGACGTACGGAAATAGAAGATTGTTGATATCCAGCAACAAAGAGAGAGCCTTAATTCGTAATTAGCATCTAGAGGAACATCTCATTTCAGTTCTGGAATAAGAGAATCCAGTCCTGAAGAGACTCTGTCGCAAAGAACTAATTTGTTTATTATGACGTTTCGTGTAACCTTACCGTGAATAGGGAAGCCAGTTGAGTTCTGTGCAAAGAAAGAAAGCAAACAGATAGAGAAATATGATGAAAATACAATAGATAGAGAAATATAATAAAGATACCAAATATATAGAGAAATAATAAGAATAGATGAATTAGATATAATAACAAAGAAAACCCGATAAGAAACGAAAAGTCAGTAAGGAAACGAATGAATATATAGATAGTAAAGTTAAAAAGGGTAAAGAATGGATATTCAAGAACGTAAAGAGAAAGCGATAAGGAGAAAAAGATGAAAGAATTGGAGGACGCAAGATAAGAGAGACAGTGATGACGTGCAAAAAATAAACGAACAGAGCTGCGGAAGGATACGATAAGCGAAAGAAAGGGAGGGAGACAAGAAAGATGAGAGACGGAAAACCAGAAGAATGAATATGATGGCGATATGAAAAGATTCGGGAGAGTAAAAACGTACCCCGTCAAAGAAAAATGAAGGAAAATTAAACAAGATGAGAATAATTATATTATTTGCAACAGAGAGGGGGTCGGGGGTCAAGATTTTTATTTTTATTTTATTTTATTTTTTTGTTACCAAGCTACCATTTCGATTTTGTAACAAACGGGGAAAATTACAATGAGATAATTCAGTTTTTGAAATTCAAGGTACTGCTTTGCTTTATCAAAGGGACATTATTGTTTTATTGAAATGTAACATTTTTATCATTATTTTTATAATCTGATGGAATTCATTTTCATTGGTTGAAAGGTAGACTTCAGGTGTTTATCTACTATAAAAAAGACTTACAACTGATTGTTTCTATTTCAATAGATGTAAGTTGAATCCTTTGTTAATCATGTTTGCAAGTGCTGCACTTTATGGGTACACTAATTCCATTTTTAAGAACATACAATCGAGTTTTTCATGTAAATAAGAAACATCAATTTCATTCAAACCATCAAAGACCTTGCAGCTCACGATTTCTTTTCTTTTGGAAGATATCTAGCTGAGGAAATAATACACTCGATCCTGAAGTACTCTTTGCTGCAGAACTGTCAGAAAGTTTGTTTTTGGGGGGAAACTGCAGTGTTCGGGAAAATGCTCCATTGTCAGAGTTCTTGGTATCAGTGACCGTCCGCGAAGTATGCAAATGCCTAAATTTCAGACTAAGTATTGTGATTGCAATATAATCTTCTTACTTTTAAAAAATGAACTTTCTCCGTTTTTGAAGCCTTTATGTTGAATAAGTGTCGTTGATAATTAACAGTTGTTCACTTTCGTTTAGTAGTATATTGAAACAATAATGATTAATCTGTAATTCTATGAATCTTATCGGTATTGTCTTTAATATGGATTCAAACATTTTCCTTCCTTCACCTATTAAGCAGAATATACTCACTCCAAAGATAATAGGGTAAGAAGTTGTCATTTCTTGGTATCGCAGGACATTTCGTCTCACAGAAATGAGATTCCGAACTACTGACATATTTCTGGCGTGTAAATATGAACTGCGATCATTTACTTCCCCTCCCCCCACCCCCCCCCCCCACCCCCTAGAGGGGTAATACCGTCAGGTATGTAGTGGCATTACTTATGGTTCTTTGCAGCGTGCCTTTGGGCCCTAGCTGCAATCACTTTACGTTCCTTTTCACTGTAGCTCTTTTTCATATTCTCTTTCTTCCATCTTACTTTTTCCACTCTCCTAACAATTAAATTCATAGTGCAACTGCGAGGTTTTCCTCCTGTTACACCATTTCAAACCTTTTACTGTCAATTTCCCTTTTCAGCGCTGGAATGACCTTATAGGTCCCAGTTCTTGGCCTTTCGCCTAAATTCTATATGCAAATCAAATCAAATCAAATCAGACATTTATCCATATTCCTTCCAGCCAGAA
>NC_087203.1:102082792-102102792 GCF_015104395.2 Macrobrachium nipponense
AGGGAGTGGGTATCAAATTATTGTTTCCTGTCAGCAATTACTATTGCCGGGAAGGTAACTGCTCCAGAGCAACTACAACGAGACAGAGAGAGAGTTGTTTCAGAATGGGCTTCCTGTATGCTTGCACGTGATTAAATTTGCGTTTCCTTGGGGCACCATCTTAGTTGGCAAAACGAATACAAAATCCGGTTCATCTGAAGATTGAGGAGAATGCAGAAGACTGTTTACAGATCTAATTAGTTCCCCCCTGTGAACGAACTGTAATGAGGTATTCAAATGTAACGGAAGCGGAAGAGGTAAACAAGTCTCGTATTTCTTTGTATGTAAAGTAGAACGTATTTTGGAAAATGTTTGTTTGTATTAATAGTAAAGCAGAGCTTCCAGTAAAATGATTTTCGGAGGGATTTCCGATTAAGCGAGAAACAGAGAGGCTGCTGCTGAATTGAGAAATGGGAGTAAATTGTTGACTGCAATGGATATTTCCAGACGGATGCAAGAATAAATAGGCAATACCATTAATGTTTATTGAACAATCCTGGTGTACACCGGGGTCTGGAACATTATTCAAGGGAAAATCATTTTTGTTTTTCATGATATTGCCTACGGAAAAAAGTTCCATTATGGACCCAATGTTCCACTTATTGAAGTTGATAAGGGGGAATTGCAAGTGCTTTTGCAAGTGCTTTTATTAAAGTTGATAAGGGAATTTGCCATTGCTTTTATTGAATCTGATAGGGGAATTTGCAAGTGCTTTTATTGATGTTGATAGGGGATTTGCACGCGTTTTTTTAAGTTGATTTGGGTATTTATAAGTGCTTTTGCTCGTGCTTTTATTGAGGTTGACAGGGGGATTTGCAAGTGCTTTTATTGAAGTTGATAGGCGAATTTGCAAGCTTTTATTGAAGTTGATTAATTTTTAAATGATTTGCAAGTGCTCATATTGAGGTTGACTGTGGATTTGCAAGTGCTTTTATTGAAATTGATAGGGGGATTTCCAAGTGGTTTTATGGGAAGTTGATAGAGGTATTTGCAAGTGCTTTTATTGAAGTTGATAGGAGGAATTGCATGGTCTTCTATTGACTGACAGCCTCGAAGATGTATTGTGGATGACATCGATGCTCTAAGTTATCATTTTTATGGATATTTAGTTATTAGCTTTTCGATAGTTTTCGGTATATACATTAAACTGATGATTTGCTCTTGTACTGGAATAAAAATATTCCATGCTCAACGACTTTTCTCATTTTTACCTTTTTAGATTCTTTTTTATTCTCAATAGGAGTATCGCCAATGTTGCAACATTTCAAGAGCTTCCCTCTCCAATATTTTGTGGATTGCTATGTGCGAGATTCATAAAAGTCACACGCACAAACAAAACATAACTAAACACCAGTCGACCTAGCTGCGAATGAATAGCAGGTTTTGCTGAGGGTCAAAAAAGAAAGGGCGTGGGTCTAGCAACCTCATCCCTATAGACATGTTGATTACCGAAAGACGCTGCCCCTCTGGCGCACTTTTCCCAAAATGGGAAGAAGGTGAATGTCTGCTTCTTTTGAATTTTTCGAAGAAGAGAAAAAAAATATCCCGCCTTTTGCTGCAGATAAATGAAAGCCGAATCAAAACCAGAATGCTCCCACCTCGCCACTCCAGGTTCTTTCAGAGCAGTGAAAAAAACCAAGACGCCTTTGGGAATGCGGCGGCAACAAGCGGTACGCTTGTTGCCGCGCGAGAGAATGCAGAGAGCAAGAACAAATTATGTCTTCAGAAGGCCAAGTCTAAAGAACATTGAAGGGAGGAAGGGCTCTCGAGTCATGCACGCATAGTGGCAGAAGATGAACGCCATCGAGAACATCACAATAACAGCAAAATTTACATTCACTTCCCGTGCCCAAAGCTCTTACGATACGCATACCACTACAACATGCACGTGCATACATACACGCGCGCAGGCCCTATGACATACACACACAAACAAACACACAGACACACACACACAGACACACACGCACACACACACACACACACACACACACACATATATATATATATATATATATATATATATATATATATATATATATATATATATATATATATATATATATATATACATACATTACTTTTCCTTTTATAACTCATGTGTTTTATACGATGTTTTCATGATATTCCCGATTTTTATAACGTCAGTATTTTGTTGATTCCAACATATTTTATTATTGGTGGTCAGTAATTGTACCACAGGAGAAGGGGGATAATTATTGTCTAAATGACAAAAATTCTCGCGGACAAAGTGATTCTCATAACGGATGTCCCTCAGATGTTCCTGTGATGTGATTTTTTTATGTCTGCGTTAAGATTGATTTTATTTATATACTTTACATACTAAACGACTGAGTTTCATTTGATGGCGAGTTTCTCTTGAGCAAAAATCACTCCAGTTGAAGTTGCATTCATTAGACGTGTTTTTATGAAGCCAATACTATAGTCAGTGTGTGGAAGATCCCCTCCTTTTTATTTTGAATGGTCGTCGTTTGCAACTCCTATAGAAATAGAGTGTGGGTACAGCAATTGTAGGACAGTTGAGCCTTTTTTGTTTTCGTAGGTTGAAGGGTTACGATAAGACTGATTTTTTAAACGGTTCTAGTCATTTCTTATGCCTTACATATCTCATACGAATTTTGAAATTGTTATATGAGAGAGAGCGAGAGAGCAGAGAGAGAGAGAGATGAGAGAGAGAGAGAGAGAGAGAGAGAGAGAGTTTTATTTAGTCGGCCGGGTAAAAAAAAGGTAACTTAGGGAGGTACAATTATCTGGAAGAAGTCAGTTACCTTTCTGGGACTTCTTACTCTGAGGTACGTTTGGTATTTGACTTCACGGGTGCATTTCTGTTAGTATTTTTTGCGCGTGTGTGCGTGTGTTTCCAGAATTTAATTTCAATAAGTGATCCATGGTGATGGTTTGATGAACCAGGACCAACAACTTCCAGGTTAGAATTTAACCCTTCCATTTGTGTTAAAGCTGTTTTAGACTTTTTTTTCTTGTGGTTTTATCTGTTTGTACCTGAGCATTGAACATTCAAGTCATTTAAATTGAACGAAACTTAACGCTGTATTTTTAGTGTATGTAGGACAGCCAAAACAAAATATATGTCAGTCTTTGTTTTTTCAGGAACACAAGCTACACGTAACATAGTCCACTGAGTAATTATACGCTGACATTATATCTTATACGAATAGATATAGGCAGTTCATATTCCTTTGCTCTCTTTTTTCTTTTTTTATTTATATATATTTTTTTTATCGTAATAGATCAGTTAATGTTGACCTTGGTTTTTTACAAATACAGATGAAAATTGTCTCGCAGCTTTCACCTGCAATGTATCAGAGAAGTAGTGCTGTTTTTTATATAAAAAAAGTTAGAAGTTAGCTGTGACCTCGGTGTTTCATAGGAAGTTGCTTGTCCTGCAAATAAATCTGTTAAATCTCTCGTTGATGAGATCTTCCGATGGTTACGGGCGGGATTTATTAGGCACATTTTCCCAGTAAGGGGACTCGGAAAACGTTAAATGTAATTGAGTTTAATTTGGGTTGAATGAAGTATACCTTTCCTTCCCGTATAGGTTACATTTCTCTTGTTTTGCAGGATAATTGAGATCCTATGATTGGTAGTTTTTCAGGTTCTTCTATATTTCACTTCTGTCCGATGGCTCAAATCCACGAGAGGACGAAATTATATCAACTAAAAAATTCCCCCTCGGTTAACATATATGAAAATACATTAATTCCGAGGTAGAGCGAGTTGGATATTAAAGGACATTTGTATCTTATGCATGTATGTATGCATGTATGTTTGTATGGTATGTATGTATGTATATATATATATATATATATATATATATATATATATATATATATATATATATGCATAATATATAGTATATATAATATATATATATATATATATATATATATATATATATATATATATATATGTAACTGGAATTAAAGAATGAATTCCGTCTACGAAACTTGATAACATTGGCAAATTCATACACTTATGTAAGTGTTTACATAATAAAAATATGGAATGTTAGTCCATATATATAAAAGACTAAAACTAAAGAGGTCAACCAGATTGCTTGCAGGAATGTGATCAGACTAGAGACGCTAAAGATGACGTATACAATAAAAGTAGGCTAAGATAACATGCCGTCACCTGTAGTCATTCAATTGGTTTATAAACTTTAGTCCAAGCTTCCTGCTTGAGACACACACCGTGACCTATAGCTCAAGCGGCCTACGTGATTAATAACTATGTCATCTGATTGTATGTTCGTATGTAACTATGTCATCTGATTGTATGTTCGTATGTAACTATTGTCATCTGATTGTATGTTCATATGTTAGAACTACTGTCTGTTCCTATATGACTGGTAACCGAGATGGTAGAGGGGCAGAATAGAGTTAGCTATCGTCATTAGAAGACCTGTACCTCTTTACCTAAGCTTTATCATGTAGAGAGAATAGAATTAGCCATCATCATTGGCAGAAGCGATCAAGCTATCGTCATTAGAAGACTTGTACAATCATACCTGATCTTCACCATGTAAATTCAGAGAATATAAGTATTTTTGTACTTCGTGGTTTCTACTAGAACCTCACCTCATAACCGAATCATCATGAGTTTAACACATCGTCGTCAATAACCAAAGAAGATAATACCGACTTCGTAAGTGATCTACAAACCCCAAGACACTCATCCAATGAATATGGAAGTGCAATACCAACCGACTTAGCGTAAGATAATCGCAAGTCAACATTACCTCATAGGGCGCCTTATTATACAAGGCAACAGCCCTAAAAGTGGTGGCAGCAGGTGTACGCGCCTAAAAGTGGCAGCGTCCCAGAAGAACTCTACAACGTCTTACGAAGAAAAGCCAGAATATGAACATGTATCGCATCAGAAGTCAACGACGACGAAAACAAGAGATTCTTCAAGCAACTTGGTATCACGTTTAGTGAACAAAACCGAACGCGTCTGCAGCATCGGATCTTAAAAGGCTCGAATCATCGAAACAACGCGCACGGGGGAAACTCAAGCCAAAAACCAGGTCATCCGCTAAATAGAGAAGGAGGACCAAGGCCGTGTGTTGTTATCGGAACACCGTGACTTCCCACAAAGCAAGCTAAGTACAATTTTTTATTCATTTGGAGTAACTTTGAGTGTTTCCTTTGCAGGTCGAATTTCGTTATTCTGTGGCTGAAGTTACGAGACATTCTTAATCTTACTTTTTTACAGAATTATCTACATCATTGAGATTTCGCTACTGCGAGTTTTTATCTTAGAGTGTCTGTTTCCAGAAGTTCTACTGAAATATCATAATCATATACTATGTTAATTTTATCATTTTGGGTGATTATTAATCCCTTACGTAACAAATCATATTAAACAGTGAATATGCGTTTACGCAGTGGACGTCTGTATTTATACAGATGCATGGATAGAGTCGTTAGGCACCGTAGTGATTAGAAAACACACAAAAACAAGTGGAACACCCGTACAAATCTAGATAAATTAGAGGTAACACTATTTCGGGTCATGACAATAAATGCTCCTTTGCAAGTCCCGATCGCAGTTTTTTAGCAAACCTTGAGTTTTTGAGTATATAAAATATCGAACCTCAGTGACTCAACTTAACTTTAAAAATACGCTGGATTGCAAGGAATAACATGCCTATAAAAAAACTTTCATTAGGCTAAATGCGCTGACTAGGATCCCTCACTATTTCAAATTTTAGCAAAGAATGAAGTAAACACAGCAAGTACAAACAATTAATATTGAATGCAGTAAGAAATAACTTGTCTTAATAGTATCGCTCAATTCCTAATAGTTCGTCATTCATACTTTCGCTGCTTTATACGTAACCAACAACAGAATGCAAAAAACACACAATACGTTGTCGATGGTAATAAAGAGAAGGATCCTAATTATTACAAAAAGAAATAGGTAAACAGTAGCCCTTTCAGTAACAAACAAATCGTGCTTAAAGCATACTTGGTTACTATGTCATCCAGTCAGACGGTCAGGGTCAGTTAAATCTGCTGAGTTTTCAAACCAAAGCACATTCCATTTAAGCGACTTCAGCGGAAAGGGAGAGCGATGTTGAAAAAATTAAAAAGGAATTTCCCTATGCATCACATGACCGTATCAAGTAATCAGAGCAGGTTTTCGTTTTTTTTTAATACGTAAGTTATTATAAGTAGTGGTGGATAAAGCCCGACTGTAGCGCCGTAAAATTAGAATATCTTGTTTTATTATTTTAGTACCAGTAATATCCTGTATTTACGGACTCACCGTCTGTTGTTCGAACTTCCCTAATGAGAAGTCCGGATAAGCGAGCGCTTACAGATACCTCTATAATTATAAAAAAACATTGATCTGATCTATCCTCCTGCAAAATAAGGCGTGTTTATCAAAGAAAAATCCTATAAACCCTCAAACATATTAAAATCCGTTTGAACAAAAATAATAACTTATATAGAGGAACTATACATTTGTCTCATAAATCGTAACATTGTTCAACGACCCAACAGAATTCTCCCACAACCGCAGTCGCAGTTGCACGCAAAATCTCGAGACGCATGCACCCTCGAATGTCTTAGTGCGTGTAAAAAGACCTTGCTGGGAAATGAAATTTTAATCCTTCCCGACACTCTGAAATATAACGATTTCCGCGAACAAAATCCTATACACGGTTGACTAGCAGCAACAAGTTAAATCTTAGTGATCCACAAACGTATACTATCGTGGATACGGGGGTATAAATATCGCATTTTTTATTGTTGCTAATTTTTAATCCCGCCCAACCAGTCATAGATGAATCTCTCATACTCTATCTAAAGTAATATCCGAAAAATCATCATTCAGTCAGAGGTGGTTCAGCAAAAATTTTTTTTATCTTTTATCTGAATACCAGGAAGTTTCTCCACTAGCGAGTGATCTCTGGGGAAAACGGATGTAATTTAACACAAAATACGGTCTAAGGACAAACATAAAGCTATATACGTACCTTCGTATAGACTCTGAATGAAATTTCAAAATATAGAGATAAATGACGAAGTTGAAAAATGTTAGTAATAGGAGTCATTAGGAAATCAAATAAGCCCATATAATTTTTCCCTCAAACGTCATGCCATAAAAAATCGGACTTGGCGTATCTGCGTAGATTCTGTCGCTTAAACAAGGAAACGACTCCCGATAGTTTCCAGTGCCATGTACCGACGACATCTTCTCTCTGTTAGGTTAGAATAAATTTTCACCAGCTCTTGGACTTACTTAAAAGCTTTTACCAGATACCATTACCCAAGTGATTGTACCCCATACCGTTCTCAGCACACTCAGGGGACATTATCAATTTTACGTATGCCTCCGGCTTACGTTGCGCCCAATTACATATAGTCGTTTGGAGACTTTTAGGGGATACCCTACATGCTATATGGGTTGGTCTTATAATCTTTTCTAATACCTTAGAAGTACATTCACATAAACTAGAGCTAGTGCTACAGAGACAAAGACAAATAATCTCAGAGTAAAATATCTAAATGTGAGTTTTTAAAAACCGAACATGTTTATCTAGGTTTTATGTGCTAGTCAAGGTCTTAAAGTAGTCCATGATAAGGTGTCGGCTATTCATAACTTCCTGTACCTATTAACATAAAAAGGGGGATACAGCACTTTTGCACTGTAGTGGGTATTACAATCGTATACAAATATATAACTCTTCAATCATAGCAGCTCCTTTAACAGATCTTACGAGAGCGTAGATTTATTATGATCTAAAAAGCATCAACAGGCGTTCGATATCTTAAAAGTCGGAATAATGCAGCTCACCTAACTTAAAAATCCCTGATTTAAATAAGGAAATTTTTTTTATTGCAACAGACGCCTCAGACCAAGGGGTAAGATGGGTACTACTTCAGTAATATGATAATAGTTTTCCTATAGCTTTTTATTCACGTAAACTAAAGCCCTCTGAAAGTAAATATACAGTAATAGCAAGAAGGGCTAGGTATCTTTAACTCACTAGTACATTTTTAAGTTCGTAATCTATGGCTATCCTGATAAAGTGCATACTGAACATGAGTCCTTTACCGAGTTTTTCAAAGGCTTTAATCACAGTCCAAAATGAACTCGGTGACAAATGATCATTCAGGTCTTTGGAGCCAAGATAAGATATCTACCTGGGAAAGCAATTATCATAGTGACGCATTATCCCGCAATCCCGCACCATACTGCAAAGAAACCACTAATTAGACTAAAAAATATAGAAACATCCGTGCCTATTGTTAAAACGTATCTAAACAAGAAAAATTCCTTAACCCAAGAGATGCGCGAGCATTGAATATCTGGTTGGAGCGCAGAACTGTTACAAACGAACAAAGCAAGAGTCAACAGACATAATCAAATCAATAAACACTTCGAACGGAAACAGAGTCAGCAGCAATAAGCAAACAATAAACACTTCGGACGGAAACAGGGTCAGCGGCTAAGCAAAAAGCAATACACACTTCGAGCAGAAACCCTAAAGCAAAAGTATATTTAAAGTATGTGTATCAGAATTATGTAATCAAATGTAGTATTATTATGTAGGTCCGTGACGAGGAAAACCCGAAGAACACAGCAGGTGACTAACGACCAGGTAGTAGTAATAATCTCTTTTATACCAATCGTCCTAAACTGGTTGCATTCCGTCATCCAGGGTTCCCTACTATGTCACAGAAAGCCAAATCACTATTTACTGGCGGCCTACAATGCTTACAGATATAAAAAGCACATAACTAATTGTAACATGTGTCATGAAAACAAGGGATACACTAAGACACGTGTCAGTTTAGTGGCCTATCCTGTGCCAAATCAATCCTTGAAAGAATATATGTAGAATTATTAACAGAATTACGAGTCTGACAGAGGGAATAAACACTTCTTAGTGTTAATAGTTCCTTGACACGTTATATAGAATTAATAGCACTAAAAAACAAACACCGCAATTGAGTGCGTTAGGAATATTTATGAGTGCTAAAATCAGTAAACATGGAGTTCAACCACATAATAATAATCTGACTCGGGGTGGTGTAAATCAATAATAATCTCCTTAACTCGTGTGTGAATTCCGTTCCATTATGAAAACCAATACCATATTTTATCACCCAGTCAATCGGTTTGGTAGAATAATAGATAAATAAGAAAGTGTCAATGTCTTACGAGTTACCAACTCGTGATATTGGATCCGAACTGGATTATAGCGGTTCTCGCGGTTTTAAATACCTTTATCATTCATATCTCGTATCTGTAGAAATGATACCGCAAGTAGCCTGATCGTACGCCGCTAGAACACTCTTCCACATATTCAAGCCAACCATTAATTTATCAAATATATATAAAAAAATATATAAATAAATAAATATAAAAAATAAAATAAAATATGGATACAAGTGGAGTCAATATAATACACTCCGTAAGGAAGTCGGCAAGGGTTACAAAATTATAATAAAAAAAGGAATCACGATAAAATCAATAAGCAAACGTAACCATAGGTTAATTAAATATCCAAATATATAATGCGTAAAGATTTGAACTCTAACTTAACGCTTTAGTAATGACAAATAAGCTAAAAGTTCAAACACATATCAAAACCTACTGACATATTGTCTGTCCCGGTGATTTATATTCGTAGTCAATGAAAAAAAAAAATATGATAAATAAATAAAATAAATAAATAAATAAAATAAAATAAAAGAGATTTTAAAGTCAGGAAGTCTAGAAGTGAAAATGTTATCTATGGAATAATCCTATATGAATCTTATACAGGGCTAATAATATATACAGAATTGTATGGAAACCTTTTTCATTAGTTTGAATAAGGAATATTTAATTTAACATAATTACATTCATTTACAATCATGCAGATTTCCAACATGAAAACTAATATATTGTTCAATTTTGGTACTGTATTTTTTTTCAGACATTCTTCTCGTGTGGTCGAGTATTAAAAAAAAAAAAAAAAAAAACCCCCAAAAAAAAAAAAAAAAAATTATCCTAAAGTCGTATTTATTACAGCAAGTAACGTAACTCTTAGCTGGCTGAGAGCAATCTCCTGCCAAGTGACGACGTCATCATTGCCGTATCAGCATTTGTTCCTTTTAACCTCAATAATCTGCTTACACAGGCTTCATCTATGTGTGCCGTCTCCGCTTTCGGAGCAGATTGACTGGAGAAAGGAATGCTTAGCTCATGAACTTCACATGTGGTTCATAGGTCACATGACATACACTAACATATTCTTATCCGTGTGTGCAATGCAATTAGTTAAGGACTTGACTTGCAATCATTTAAATTTAATGAACAAAATAAGCAAATAGAACTTTCTATAACAACAAAATGAATTAATTTTTCTGAAACTCATAGACATTTAGAAGTATCAAGTCATGGATATGAAATATTTACTTGCAACATTAGCCTATTACAATTCAAGTAAAACATTCATGGGAAAATGTCACATTTTTTTCTTGAAAAACCCAAAGTTTATATAGAAATTAGTTACATAGTGGGTTTTTTCGTTGCATCTCCTACCTATTAATAAAGTTTTTAAAATTAACCTCAGAGGATGCGCGCGAGAAAATTGAATATGAAACTTTTGTTAGGGGCACATAGGATCAGATTTTATCACAACTTAATTTCAGTTAGCATAGAGAAATACAGAATCATGATTAATATTCTTTTTGACTCTTATGTTGCCTGGAAATCTTACAAATAGCTCCGTTTTCCACTTCTTTGTCTAGTAACTTACTACCAGTAATATCGAATTTTCTTTGGGATTCGTAATGATATCTGTTTATTTTTTATAATTATGGATATTTTTACAGTCCTCATAGACCTGGATAGGTTCACTCATTATTAATGCCATGGATAAAAAAGTTTGTACAGCTCTCTTTTGAATTCCACAAATATCAGCGAATTCATGTGGGTTAAGTCTGGTCTTAATGGCTTTCTCCCCTCCCCTGTATTTGGATGTCGTCTGAATTTACTTTGCCCTTGTGACAAGTATAATTTCACTTGCAGGCCTGATTAATGGAACTGGTTACAGTATCCTGCAGTACAAGAGTTTACATCGCAATTTCTTCAAAAAAATCGTTCGTCGCAGCGGACGACTACAGTCAAGTAACAACTGCCTACAATGTGAAAGGAATTTCTTGGACTTCTTCGACCGACACCCGTATCCCGTCGTTAATCTCGTTTTAATGCGGAACGCTCCGGCGGCTGTCGGAAATCGACTACAAAAGGGACATACTTCCGACAATTACAACCCGAAGGATATTCAACTCTACTATGCTGGCGAAGGACTCGTGCTGGGGATGATTTATCCATCGCGAACGTAATCGTGTGGCTTAGGATGCAGAGAATAAGTATGAGGCCGAAATAGAACGTTGGACCCCGCCAGACAATTTTCCCCTTGTTTTAACCATTGAAATTGGCCATTTCATTTGGCTATAGGTGGTTGTCTGGAACTGTGTAATGGACGAAAAGTTGTTCGAACGCTAGTTAAATGTGAAGTAGTATAACCTCGGTCATGTATCCTATATATATAAAGTATCATGTATCCTATATATATAAAGTATCCTGTATCCTATATATAAATGATCATAAATAACAGAGTCAAAATATATCTTTGCGTGTACGCAATAGGAAATCTATTATGACATAATAAAACAGAATCTAAATAGTATCTGTGTACGCAATGGGAATCTATTTAAAGTGCACATATATTAATCATAATTACATGAATCCATATACATATGTATAAAAACACCAGGTAGCCTATAATCAATCTGTTACCTTTTATCTTACCAATATCTGCAGTTATATATGAGTTAGTATATGGATTAATGAATCAGATATATAACAGTTAGCATAAACATTAATAATTTTTATCAATTCATATATGAAATTTTTATCAGTTAAAATATGATTTTTATCATGTTAATCTTCATTCTATGCGATTATCAGAGTACATTAGTATTTTCTGTAGCATATGTATCTTAATGAGATGAAGTGAAAAACTGTATCAGTATATATCACGTGATCACTATTATTTACGAATATCATATGCATATTATGTCTAATATTTTATTATTTGAATCTGTATTTGTGTACACCATGAATTTTTTTTTTTTTTTTTTTACTTATAAGTACTTCCTATTTATCTATATATATTCACATAGTGTCTGTATCACACTCCTATAAGTCAAATGCAAGTCAAGTTTGAGTAATATTCAGTAGTTGGTTTTGGTAGCTGACCGAGCTAATGTAAGTGTTTACATAATAAAAATATGGAATGTTAGTCCATATATATAAAAGACTAAAACTAAAGAGGTCAACCAGATTGCTTGCAGGAATGTGATCAGACTAGAGACGCTAAAGATGACGTATACAATAAAAGTAGGCTAAGATAACATGCCGTCACCTGTAGTCATTCAATTGTTTATAAACTTTAGTCCAAGCTTCCTGCTTGAGACAAACACCGTGACCTATAGCTCAAGCGGCCTACGTGATTAATAACTATGTCATCTGATTGTATGTTCGTATGTAACTATGTCATCTGATTGTATGTTCGTATGTAACTATGTCATCTGATTGTATGTTCGTATGTAACTATGTCATCTGATTGTATGTTCATATGTTTGAACTACTGTCTGTTCCTTATGACTGGTAACCGAGATGGTAGAGGGGCAGAATAGAGTTAGCTATCGTCATTAGAAGACCTGTACCTCTTTACCTAAGCTTTATCATGTAGAGAGAATAGAATTAGCCATCATCATTGGCAGAAGCGATCAAGCTATCGTCATTAGAAGACTTGTACAATCATA
Organism: Macrobrachium nipponense; assembly: GCF_015104395.2. NCBI lineage: Eukaryota > Metazoa > Arthropoda > Malacostraca > Decapoda > Palaemonidae > Macrobrachium > Macrobrachium nipponense. The sequence goes on from NC_087203.1 coordinate 102,095,716, forward strand.
CCTGATCTTCAACATGTAAATTCAGAGAATATAAGTATTTTTGTACTTCGTGGTTTCTACTAGAACCTCACCTCATAACCGAATCATCATGAGTTTAACACATCGTCGTCATTAGCCAAAGAAGATAATACCGACTTCGTAAGTGATCTACTAACCCCAAGACACTCCCATGAATATGGAAGTGCAATACCAACCGACTTAGCGTAAGATTATCGCAAGTCTAACATTACCTCATAGGGCGCCTTATTATACAAGGCAACAGCCCTAAAACTTACACAGAAGGTTTATCAGCATTACGTCGAATCTGCATACTACACCTTTTCACTTTCCTTTTAATTCTCACATTTTAAGACGTTTCCTTTTTCAAACCACATTAGTCACTGCTATCATGTACTTTTTTTTTTTAGGTTTTTTCGTGCGATTTTCTTATGTGAAGTTTACCAAGACCTGTCGTCTTTCATTCTCTCCACGGAACCGACCCACCTAGAAACGAGGACCTACGATAGTCGTCTTTTCAATCCCCCATCTCGGCATTTCTCACCCTTTAATTACCTTTCGCTTCACATATACTTCTTCGGATTCTGTATACATTATCCATCTTCTTCCCTAATTTTTTGCGATTTTCCCTGCTACCATCCTTTCTTTCGACTATTTTGACTTGCGCCTTCTCTCATGAATATTCTTATGAGCTATTACGTAATAATGCAAAGCTCGTAACAACGTACTAAATATTTGTCTTGCACTATAGTTTCGTGTTCGAATTTATTTTCCCCACTCGATCGTGAAGTGTTTTTTATGCTTATACACGTAAAGAAGTTTTGGAAGTTTTTTATTTGTTATTTTTTTAACGAAGCATGGAATTCATGTCGATGGCACAGTAAGTTCTCGAGGCTATTTGACTATTGACTCTTAATTGCTCACTTTCGCTTGTCACGCTTCGATTCCGGAACCAAATCCCCACTCTCTCTCTCTCTCTCTCTCTCTCTCTCTCTCTCTCTCTCTCTCTCTCTCTCTCTCTCTCTTTCTCTGTTCCTGTTTTTTGTCTCTTCAATTCGGGATGAGGATTCTTGCAAAGTGCAATTTCGAATTTTTTATTTCTCGTAAAGTTGATTTTTTGGAATAGGGAATACTATATATTTATTATTGTCATTATTTTTACAACCTTGCTAGAATAGTCTAGAATCAGCAACCTGACCCCTGCTACCCTGTTTTCTTAGGACTCGATTTACCCTAATTAGTATCTTTGCTGTGGATTGTTCATTGTGTTCCCTGGATGATATGTATTCAGCCACTTTAGCTTGCTATATTCTCCTTATTTCTGTATTTAGATCTTGGTACTTTTCTTTCTTATCCTGTTGCAGTTATGTCCTGTATCCCATGGTAAGGCTATTGACCAAGTTTAGATCCAGTCTTCGAACCTAGTATATGACATTATCAATCCTTATACCATAGTCACAGAATACCTAGCTCTCTCTCTCTCTCTCTCTCTCTCTTCCTGCATGGGGGGGGGGGGGGGGGTACATGGTTGTATTATGTACTTGGGCATGCTGCGTTCATTGCAGGTCTTCCAGTGAAGAACCATGTCGACTGTGTAATGCCTTCTCTTGTGTTTATTTTGAGCTAATGCTGGCAATTCACTTATGGTGTAGTTGATGGTCTCCATGATTTGTTCACATTTGTGAGATTTGGTCATCTGCTTGCTCTTGTGCTGCCATCAATGCTTTCATTCTCTCTTCTGACCTCTGACATAGTTTGTCATTGACAACTGCCATCTCTGCCTACATCCAGAGTCTGTCTCAGGTACTGGTCTTGAATTTTATTGGTTCGCCATTTCTCTTTCCTTTGACTCGTGATCACTTTCCTTGTCGACAGAGATGAGTTTTGCATTTCAAGCTGTTGTGAGTCTTTCTTCTTTTCTGTACTCCTATCTTGATGTTAATACAGCCATCCACACTTTGCATTCCTCTTCCTCTTTTTCTGCTTGGGAAGTGAATCCTTTCCATTCTTGCTCTTGGATAATGCCCTAATAATGCTAATCAGTTTTCTGATTTTCTGTCCACGTTATCTAGGCCTTCATTTGTCCAGTCTACTGTTATCTTGCTACAGGACAACCCATATACTAATTACCTTCACAGTGTTTCCATCAATGACCTTTGACTGTAGTATTTCTCTAGTCCTGAAGAAGTATTTCAATCTGATCTGTACTTTTATTTCTTGGTATTTGATTATTGCCAGCCCTCAAGATTCCAGGGTATTTTGTACCCAGTCTCCTATTGTTGTTGTTCTTGCGTAAAGGGGCATAAAAATGCTGCTGAAACATTAGTGAAAGGTAATGGATGATATTATTTACAGCGTGTTATTTTAGACTGCTCTGTAGTGGAAGGGGTCGTAGCTTTGAAGTGTAAGCCTTTGATAGATTCTTGCCACAGGCCTTTCCAAGAGAGCATTACAAATACGTTTATTTCTTTTCATGGTCAAGTAATAAAGCCTGGGCAGGCCTCCTGAAGCTCTTTCTTTGTCTTTGCCAAAGCACTGAAATGCTTAACATTAAGAGTGCTTGCATTATACGTTAATGGTATTCATTTGATAGCAAGCAACATGGACTGACTGCAGCGAAAAAAGTAAATGATGTTCCCTTTGCTTTTATTCATTTGCATTAACTGTTTTTGGGTTTTGTATGTTCCTTATATGAGTTTTTCCCGAGTATGAGTTAGTCTCTCTCTCTCTCTCTCTCTCTCTCTCTCTCTCTCACACACACACACAGCGCGCTAGTTCCCTTTGCAAATACAAGCCATATGATGTTAGTACCATACCTTTAATCTCTTGAGCAAGTCCTATCCGTTGTATAGGACATCAGAGATGAGCTTTTTTTGATGACTGATAAAGATATTTCAACGTTTATGTTATCGATATAAAAACTGTTGTTAGTGATAGTAGCAGTAGTATAACTGCCGCTGCGTAGAGTATGAAACGAAATATTTATTACTGAACGAAAAAATATTTACCTGGTGTACCTAGTGGGCTTCCTTTTGTGTCTTATGAACAAAGGTTCAAAAGAACAACTTGTTTAATAGAAATTATTACTGGTGTTGAGTTTAGGTACATTGTCATCGCTGTATGTAAAAGTACACAATATATTTTTATCCAAAATAAAAAGACTTGTGCCAGTTTACAGTTATTACATTGCATAGCAATTTAGTGGAATCTCATATAAATTTGCGATGCCCAAGTTCAGTGGCTAAGGGAATACTGTGTTGTATTTAAAAATGATGCTCCTTTGTGCGGCGAAAGCGTTTTTGTCTTTCTCTTTGGAGATATCTTGTTACATTATAACTACTTTTTCACGTGTATATGAATGCTATAACTGACAGTTAAATGACAATACTGAACGTCAACTCACTAGGTGAATTTAAATTAGTATCTGTGAGTTGCAATCTACCACAGAACGACATATAAGATTTTAAATCCTGTTTGAAAGCTGAAACTCAGTCCATAGCTATATAAATAAAATGTAAAATAGATTATAATGTGACCAATACTGGCATAGGAGGGAGTTTCCTATGGAGGCTTACCTAAAGCAAAAGCAAGTGGGCATAAAGAGTGTGATGGTAACTTATGGAAGACACGAATTCACTCCACTTAGAGCTGAAGTTCACACCCATTTAAATTTTAGTGATGCCATTCCGTGTTACGTATATTCATATATTCTCTGTCCCACCCGATGGGGTCATAATAAGTGCTTGAGCTCCTTGATCCGTATAGAAAATCTCACTTGGTCGAAACTTAATTTATTTCTCCGAATATTGAAATCAAATAGTCCTCTTTATTGGCACATTATGGAAAAGAGCGTCCCTAAGATTTAATTGCAAATTAATTCTGTATTCTAATTCCAGTAAAGAACTGAGGCTGACATGAAGATTTAATTGCAAATTAATTCTGTATTCTAATTCCAGTGAAAGGACTTAGGCTGACGTGAAGTAGGACTTACCAAAGAAGTAGCACTTACTGGCCTTTTATTTTCAACATTTTAATCCATAACCAAAGAAAATGAATCGGGATAGTTCATATCCATAACTTAGGAACTTATTCGGCAGCCTACAGATAAGGAATAGAGATAGGTAACGTTACCTCGGCTGTAGATCCCACCTCTCTTTCTCCTTCGACCCTTCATGTTGACAAGAATGATAGTATTTGAACTATTTAGGATACCATCAGTTACAAAGCTACCTCTTCAGCTACAGAACTGACTCCTCACACAAATATTCTTAGATCTCCTATGTCATATTATACACGGATATAAAAGCCTAGATGCCGCATCGGCCGGCCGGACATACGTCATCAGGTCCGCCATCTTGGCGCGGTAAATCGTAAACAGGTGGTTTCAGACGTGGTTTTTTCTAAATTGCTTCCAATATTGTGCTGCATTTGGCTGTAACAACATACGAAATTTACGTAGCCGGAGCCGGGGCATCACATTTCATAAGCAAGTTTATTGTACTATGTACACAATCTCATTTTTTGTCGGGAACAGCAGCAACAGCCCTATCTCTGCAATGTAATTGAATGTTGCAAAAGTAGTTATGGTTAATCCCGGGTTATCTTTCCTGCTCTGATAGAAAACTACGGCTGTCATACATCATTTTAATCGCCAGAATGTAGTCTGTCCATCTGCTAGGGTCTCTGTTTCTTTATATTTGTTGTTGCAGTAATACAAACAATAATACAGAGCGGTTTTAGAATATTTTCTGCTCAGCTCTATCTGTCTATCATGTTAAATTTTAAGTTTCACACTTTCAAGGTCAGTGCAACTAAAGTTCTGCTGATCGATGTGATTTTTGTACATGTATTGTTATTAATCTATTTATCTAAATATGTATTGTAGATTTCCAAATGAAAAGGAGTTTCAGAGGAGATGGGTAGTTGCACTGCGGAGAGAAGGGTTCCATGCTAGCAGCCATTCAGTTCTCTGTAGCAGTCACTTTACAGAGCTGTTCGAGCAAACATTGGAACAGATGATATATTTGAACTTGGTGATCATGTTCTAGAAACTAAAGAAGGTCTGTCAAACCATCTGTTTCACCTTACTGAATTGGTGGTCTCTTGTTTCTATCAAGTAAGACAACACCACCTAGCTAAATTAACATACTCTGGAATTGCAAGGTGGCAGCCTACGTAACAAAAATGGTTAAAACAATATTGTTTAAGGGCCATTAGGTCAGTAGGGTAAATCGTGTATGTTGGACACTAATTTGATGTTTCTAGATTTCTTTCACTGCATTATAGCTGTGTAATATTAAAGTGTTAATCTGGTCCTTGTAATAAGAACTAAAAGGCCAAGCAAGGCACATAATGAGTTTTTGTTTATGTTTTGATATAGGCTGCTAATTTCATATCAATGTATATAGATTATCATTACAATGTAGTATCATTAAACTGTTGGAAACAGCAATGGAAAAAAACTTGCTTAAACTGCTGGGAATATTTATAAATACATGCACAGATGTACAATAAATGTATATATACATTCAATGTAAGAACAAATATCATGAAAATAAATCATTGTGCAATACATTTTGAGAGTTGTTACTTCAAATAGTATAGGCTTACCGACCCATAGGACACCCATAGGGGGGAGGGGGGGGGAGGGGGGGGAGGGGGGGGGGGGGGGGGGGGGGGGGGGGGAGCGCGACTATGACCGGGTATACGGGGGTGCTCTTGGCTCATTTTGGCAATTTTGGTCTAGGGATGGGTCCCCTTCTGGAAGGGTAGAAACATAGAGATGACCCAGGCCCTTATCCCAAATAAGGTATAATATTTGATGGGTCCTTGACAACACAGGTCTAGCGATGAGCTATATTGAACTGTTAATGCTTGCCATAATGATATATTCCTAGTCTGAGCAAATTAAAGGTAGTTTTGTGAAAAATTTAAGTTCTATATAATTATTTCACCATATAAAATTAGGTCTAGAGATAGGTCACTTTTGCCACTAGACGAGGTCTCTAGATCCCCCCTAAATTTTCCAAAGCCAGGCCTAGAGGTTAGAATTCACTGAGGAGCATCCCGTTCCCAAAAAATTGGAAGAACCGTTCCCCCCCCACCCCCCCGCCCACCCAGGCTCAAAGGAGCAGGCAGAGATACAAAGGCTAGATAACACAGAAATCCTAGTTATTCTAGGGCCTACTGTAGTTTATTTTAGGCCCAACCCTACAGTTTTATGACCTAAACTTGTAGGTCATAAAACTTGGGGGAATTTTTAACAGAGCACTTCGAGAGACAAAGATTTTACTTAAGTTGCACAGATCCATAGCTGTAGGCCTACTTTAGTAATCGTCTTATCACAGCATTTCAAATTATTGTTTACAGCAATAGTTATGGGTAAATATTAACATTTGTGTACAATTAGCCCCCCTTCCCCTACCTGCTAAAACAAAGTCATTGCAAGTTAACTTCAAACAATAAGGAACAACTTTATTTTATTAGATCCTTGTAGGGAATTATGTAAGCTTTGTAACGAGCCATCAGACAAGAAAATCCGTGCAATATTAAGCGAATAGTGGCGAAAAAAATTCATATACTGCAGCCTGCTGCATTGTTTGAATTACCAGCGCCAAGATGGCGAACCTGATGACGAGCGCCAGCCTATTCAGCTAGCGACCGATGCAGCATCTAGGCTTTTATATCTGTGATATTATATATTATAATGTTAAACAGTGCAGGAGGTATAATTATCACGAGCAAATTTGTTTGTCCTAGTTCGTGAGTTTCCTGTGGAAAATTTGAGCTGATTTAGGTTATATTTCGTGGTCATGAAATTCCTACTCACAGAGAGGGTTCATGAAAATCCCAGAGCGCCTCGGTGGTGTGGTTGGTATGGTCTTGACCTGCCACCTCGGTGGCCACGAGTTCGTTTTCGGGCATTCCATTGAGGTGTGAGAGATGTGTATTTCTGGTGATAGAAGTTCACTCTCGACGTGGGTTCGGAAGTCATGTAAAGCCGTTGGTGTCCCGTTGCTGAATATCCGCTGTTTCCATGCAACGTAAAAACACCATACAAACAAATGAAAATCCCAGACT
>NC_087203.1:102122792-102125292 GCF_015104395.2 Macrobrachium nipponense
CGAGTGATTGCACTGGGGGCCGTGATAGGTGTCAGGAGGTGGGGTGAGGGGGGACTGACTTGGTTTGCTTGCTAGGAGAAGAAAAAGCAGAGAGCAGTAAACGAAGGCGCAAGAAAGGAAAGGAGATCAACTCATGCGATACAGTTTTCTCAAGCGCCAAATACTTTAGCTCTGCAGGTTCCAACTTCATTCTTCCGAGCTTTCAACAGGCGATTGGTGGGATTGGCTCACTCTGTTCATCTCAGGCGAAAACAGTCCTCTGGTATTACGAAGTGATACTGAAAAAGCAAAGGTCAAATGACCCACTTTACTATGATACTGAGAGCCAGGGATACTAGTGTAGAAGTAGGCCTATTGCTTAAAATTTCCTTTTTGCTCTGCTCATGTACGATGATTATGATGCTGCATATTTCTTGCTTCATACCTAGTTTTATGCTATGATCCCAATGGTAATTGTAAATTATCCCTGCTTCACACTTATTCAAATGACCAACTTTACGATGATACTGAGAGCCAATGATACTGGTGTAGAAGTAGGCCTATTGCTTAAAATTCATTTTTGTTCTGCTCATGCACGATGATTGTGATGTTACTCTTACTTCACACTTAGTTTTATGTTATGTTCCTAATGGTAATTGTAAATTATCCCTGCTTCACACTTGCTTATGTTATGTCCTGGTGGTTTTGTTAATTACCCGCGAGAACAAATGCCAGAGGAAAAGCGCATAGTTAACGATTCCTTCCTACGTCAGATGCATAATCCATAATACAGCGAAGATAACAATATATATAAAGTTCTGAAGCCCTACGTGTTATCAACGAAAATTGGACGCGAGTGGCTTAGAAAAGCTTCAGACTTTGCTTTCAAGCAAGGAGGACACGAAACAAACGACGCAAAGTGGCGCCCTCTTAAAGGCAAGAGCCGCCTGGAATACAAAGCACCGTGCAAGTGTGCCTCATGCAAGCAATGATACCGCAGGCGTTTAAAAGACTAAGCGGGAAGGGGGAGCTTTTTAACTTGCTTTCAATTGTTAGTAGTTTCTGTAAAATTGTAAGAACTCTTCATGTGTAGATTGGCAAACACCACACACACACATACACACACACACACACACACACACACACACACATATATATATATATATATATATATATATATATATATATATATATATATATATATATATATATATATAATATATATGTGTGTGTGTGTGTGTGTGTGTGTGTGTGTGTGTGTGTGTGTGTGTGTGTGTGTGTGCATGTGTGTAGGCAGTAATTAAAAATTGCTCCCGTTTGAAAAAAGCTATTGGTAAAAGTAGATTTTTTTCTTTATTTGCCAATCTATCTACGCCAGGCCTTGCAAGGGAGCTTTTTGTTACCCCACCATCCAACCTTCTGTGACATACATAAAAAAAAAAAAAAAAAAAAAAACTTTCATTCTGTCAGAGTTTACCTGAATTCTAATAAAAAACACTCAACTTAGGATAATTTGCATAATCACCTTGGATTAACCTTTGTTTTGTTAAAGTGCTAGAGATATGTGTTGGTAATATTTCTGCTGAATATATAACCGATGCCATTTACAAAACGGAACAGAAGTTTGATGTAACCACACATTCTAAAGAAAGCGATTTTTGGAAGTCGAATTTTTTGATCAAGAAGCTTTGGGCCTCTCTTGAGACACTAAATAATTTCAGAAAAACGAGTCTGACTAAACTGGGAAACACATACGTAATTTAAAGTTGAATGAGAAGGGCTTGGACTCTGGACCTCCACACGATCAAATCTAGGCAACACCACTGAACTACTACGACCGAATTGAATTGAATATTAAATTTAGCCCAAAGGCCAAGCAATGGGACCTATGAGGTCATTCAGCGCTGAAAGGGAAATTGACAGCAAAAGGTTTGAAAGGTGTAACGGGATGAAAACCTCGCAGTTTGACTGTGAAAGTGAGATGGAAGAAGAGAATATGAAAAGATCCTGTAACTGTTGTTGAGTATTAAAAACGCCCATAAAGTAAAAAATGAGATTTTTCTTTTCCTTTACATAAAGCCAAAAAGGTCTACATCAATAAATACAGGTCTTCTAATAATAACGTTCTTGGAACTATATGAGATTCACATCAACCGTCCATTTTGATGTCTATGCCCATCCCTTACGACGTTCCTGAATGGCTGGTTGATCCAGTCAGAGGGCTGGAAACTCTCAGTCTCCCTCGAGAGTTCACACGGGCAGAATGTATGTTCCAAGAAGTATATATTCCTCAGGAGAGGTGGAACACACATCCTGCCTATGTGAACTCTTGAGAGAGACTGAGAGTTTCCAGCCTGTGACTGACTTCTCAACAGCTAATCAGGAGCGTCGTAAGGGACTGGCCTAGACATCAAATGCAAGGTAGATGTGAATCTACTATAGCTAACCATTCATTATCTCAAATCCTGAATTCTAACTAGAATACGTATCACAAAACGTTTTGACGATTCCAATAAAACTG
>NC_087203.1:102127792-102130293 GCF_015104395.2 Macrobrachium nipponense
AAGAAGTCATTTTCCTTTTATCTTGTTAATCTGGGATTCTTTTTCCAGATTCCATGAGTCACGTGCCGTCTCTCTGCCCGCAAGTGTGCATTACCCAAGTTTTATGAAACCAGCTTGAATTACTCCAGTTGGAGCCATCATTTACCTTTTCTTCAGGCCAGCACGGGCCTTTTTTGTAAATAAATAGCTGTAAAGTAACGAGCTGAGTTTTCTGGCGACCTTCCCTCTAAAGAAATTATCAATAACTATCAGTTTACGGTAAGTTAAAGCAATTCCCTCTTGAAATCCCTCAATTATTTCCGTTTACGTATCTAGCCTCTCTCAGGCCGCTAAACGTAAAAAAAAAAAAAAAAAAAAAACATATATATATATATATATATAATATATATATATATATATATATATATATATATATATATATATATATATATATCTCAAGTATAAAAAGCCCACTAAAACACACTGGCTTCGGTGGACTCACTTCCACCCTTATCAGGCAGTGAATCACTACTTGATAAGGGTGGAAGTCGGTCCACCGAAATATAGTCCTTAGCTTTAAGCCAGAGTGTTTTAGAGGGCCTTTTACACTGAAGACGTATCCTGTTTTTTAACTGAAGAATTTATTTACTCACACATACACACACACACCACATTTCGTAACAAATCTCTACCTTCTCAGTCTTTTTCACGATCATACCCAAGTCCTGAATAGCATCTCGTCAACACTTCTCACTTATATATGCAAACACATTTATGTACATTTGCTATCATGAAACATCCTAGGGGATATCTTTCAACAATACGTAAAACATGCAAAAAATAAAAAGAAAGCTGGAGTCTGCCCCCAGATGCCCAGCATCTTGTCTACAGGCGCCTTTTACTATAAAGATTTAGTCCAACTTATACACTGGATTTTTATTATATATATATATATATATATATATATATATATATATATATATATATATATATATATATATATATATATATATTTCATATTTTTACACTCTGCGGCAATCAGGAAAAGGAGAAGAGAGAGAGAGATGAAGAGAGAGAGAGAGAGAGAGAGAGAGAGAGAGAGACAGACAGGACAGACAGACAGAGACAGAGAGCGAGAGAGAGAGAGAGAGAGAGAGAGAGAGAGAGTGAGAGAGAGAGAGACTCAATTTTAAGTGAAGATATATATTCCATTTTAAAGACTGATCAAATAAGATAAACATAAGCACATAAAAATCTTAAGGTGTAGTTTCACTTGTGGCTGTAGTTTCCAAGACCGCTTACAAATAAAAAAAGCTCAGTGAAAATGTGAATTAAAGCGGTTTAAAAGGTGACTGGTGACTGCAAAATTGGAAATAATAATCATAAATATTTTATGAAAAAACATGAGTTGTAATATTGCAATAATTAGGGTTCAGAATGCAAAAGAAAAGGAAGAGAAAGGGTAATATTATGAAAAAAAAAATTATAGACAAACGATGAAAAAAGCACTACAAAGAGCTATTTGGTGACACTTGAGAAATAACAAATACAAAGGAAAGTATTATATTGGAATCAATGAACCATCGCAGAACAAGAGAAGCGCCCCCCCCCACAAAAAAAAAAAAAAAAAAAAAACAAAAAAAAAAAAAAAAAAAAAAAAAGATTTCCTTACCAAATCATCACCCCAATTTCAAATATTCTAAAATATAGCCATGCAATCGTTTTCAAAGATAAAAAAAGGATAAAATCAGACTTTGTATCGCTCTGCTCCGCAGCGCAAACAAATAGGCATATATTCTGCAGAAATACGTTTGCAAGAAAGAAAAAAAAGTAAAGAAAAAAATCCATTTACAACGGAGCTCTGCTGTGTACAGCATTTAAACACTTGATTTGAATAAATACAGATCCATTTCCATGATATAAGTCCGCATGGAATTCACCAGTTTACGTATTCATTCTTTTTTTAATCAGTTACACAATAAGCTTTATTTCCGTTTCTCTGCACTATTCTTCACCTTTCACATATTTTTTGTGAAGCGTCCTAAGGAGGATCACCGTAGGCAAGTTCCGCAGAACTGCAGGAGTATTATGACACTGTAATTTCAACATAATCTTTCATGAAAGTAAACGAGAATCAAGTCTAAATTACAATTGTTTTCCGTTTCCTGTCGCTGCAATTTTCTTCTCTGTACTCAAAGGTGCATAAAAAAAAGACCCCGTGTAAAATCATTTTCCAGGGAAGGTCATACATTCGAAAAATAGAAAATAAAATAGAAATAAAAAAATTAAGTAAAAAATTCACCGAAGTTTCTTCGGCGCAATCGAATTTCTGTACAGCGCACAATGCTGGTATGAGCCGCGGCCCATGCAACTGCTTGGTGGTGGCCTGTCCAATAGCGTTTGCCATACGCACGACCATGGCTAACCTTCACCTTATATAATATAAAGAGCTACTAAGGCTAGAAGGATGTAATTTGATAGGTTTGATGACTGGAAAATGGATGATGAACACACCAATTTGC
>NC_087203.1:102130793-102148690 GCF_015104395.2 Macrobrachium nipponense
TTTTTATTGAATATGTAGTAGCTTGTATCTAGAAACACTAAGGCTTTCATTACATAACAAGGCGTGATCCGACCTCCAGCTTATTCGGGACGCGTGCTAAAATCTACGGTCAAATAGTATGTTGTTTCACCAACGAAAATGAAAATAAACACGCTATATTTGGTAAGAAATCATTTTTCTGTACTTTTTAACATGCACATTATTTAGTTTTTACTTTATCATTCTGATAAATTTATCCTAGGTATCTTATACTAAAGTTCCTGTATCTTTAACTCAACGCGAAGTAAGTTGGGACAATAGTCAAAACACAATACAAAGAACTATTATAAAGATGAGGGTCAGCTGCAAACCTGCTTTCCAATCCTCCCTCGAAAGGTCCACTCTGTGCGCTGGTCGAAAGACGAATGGGAGAAAAGAATAGTTGACAAGACAAAAGTGGAACATTTTACCGGCGTTGTTGTAACCGCCATTCGAGTGGTATAAAAAAAAAATTAAAGGAATTTCTGAAGTGAACTTGCACTTTGAATAGCGAATGCCACAATTTATATATTACAGGAAACGGGGTACAAAAAATGATCACGTCTGCCAAACAGATTTCCAGCACTGAATTCTTTGAGCTAATATTAGGCGGCGTAATTGCTTCATTGGCAACTCCTGCTGGTTTTCCTGTCAGTCGCCTAGTTGTAGCATTTTCAAAAGTTCCTTTTACACGGTCTTGCACAATAAACATCCCACAACCTTCCTGGCTTGTATCATTTATGCAAGAGTAGCGCCGTCCACTGCCTCACTCAATTTCCCCCATCTTCCTGGAAAGGCAGGACAATTTACCTTTGGTTGCAATGACTTCCTCGAAATAGCCGAGTCTTGAAAGGCCACCGAGTTAACTATTTTACTGATGACGGGGGTTATCTGCCTGTGCAGCACAAACGAGCTTCCCTGTATTTCCATGAAGGGCATCGCAGTGTAGTGTCATGAATTACTAGAGAATTTACGAGGAATAGACCTTAATGAGGTTTAGAATCGGTTCCGAGAGAGGAGAGAGAGAGAGAGAGAGAGAGAGAGAGAGAGCCTGAATTGAGAAAAGCTTACCTAAACATATATTCAAGATCTTGAGATATGGATGCTATTTGATGTAGTTGAAATAAACATGCTATCTGAAGAAAATCATGTAAAAATGAAATTCTTGTACTTGGGTCCATTCGGAGCAATATTCACTGAAAACTTTAGTGAAAGAATAACGAATTAGGTGACAATGCAAAGCAGTACAAGAGTGGAATAGCTTTATATGTATGTGTATATATATATATATATATATAATATATATATATATATATATATATATATATATATATATATCTATATATATATATATACTATATATATATCTATATATATATATATATATATATATATATACATACATACATATATATATATATATATATATATATATAAATATATATTTATATGTATATATATATATATATATTATCTAATATATATATTTATATATATTATATAATTAATATATATATATATATATATATTAGTAGACATTACACGGATTTGTAGTTTCCCCAAGGATCCTGGTTACCCTAACCACTTGCTGATATTCACAGCAGGTTTAAACATCAACAAATGTATACATACATGGTCCAACCACACCCACACATACCCACAAACTTTTCCTATTTTCCAATCGTAGAAAATTTCTCTAGAAAAGCGATCGGTACTGACATGAAAGTTTGGGCACTGGGAAAACTTGTCACTCGTGCATCTCTCTCTCTCTCTCTCCCTCTCTCTCTCTCTCTCTCTCTCTCTCTCTCTCTCTTTGCGCGCGCGCGCGTGTGTTAAGAAGATGTCGCAGGAATACTCCCCTGGAGAATTTTCACTTTGGTTGGAATTTACGTAAATCTTCACAAGAGATAGGAAAGGAGTTATTATTATTTATTTATCTATAGTTATCTATTTGTTTATTTATTTATTCGTTCATTTATTTATTTACGCATTTATTTATTTTTATTCTTTAATCTTTTATTTATTTAATTATTTACATATTTATATTATTTATTTTTATTTATTCATTTACCTTTTTATTTACTTTTATTTATTTCTATTTATTCCAGGAAGGCCCCATAGGGACTTCCTGGGAAATGTTTGAAATGTTAGAGTCCTTTTTAATGCACTGAAATGGTTTTGGGTGCGCCTAAACTCCCCTTTTCTCTTGCTAATGCTTGCAATATCCCACAAAATAGTCACATTTAGTGCCTCCTAGACAGCTTCTGTCTTTCATTCAATTTAACCTTTTACTTGCTTCACAATTTTGGATAAAGTAGTTACTTTTAACTAAAACAATTATGCAATTACCTCAATATTGTACTTGTCTTCTCCATTCAAGTTCATAAAGTATTGTACTTTAATGAATATATTTAGCATGCTGACCTTCATAGTTGGGCTACACCTTCCTTTTCCATTAAATACAGTTTCATCCGCTGTTAAAAAAAGGTTATGCCAATCAACAGGGACTGCTTTATCCACGTGTATTCAGTGTGAATTAAGAACCCTCCAATTGCTTGGTTCGCTGGCATTTTTTTCAACTATTCCTTACGTACAAGCTACGAATTTTTCTCCCTGCTCTCGTTTTTCCCGATTCATATATAGCAGTTCATCTTTTAGAAGGCGGACCTTTCAGTTCCTGAGGGTTATCCACATTTTTCCCCTTCTTTCTTAGCCTCGTTTTCCTCTAGCCTCGGGGAATGACGGTACTACTGAGTTGTTAATACTACTATTGGTCTTCTTACACTGATATGCCACGGGCGCTACTGAGTTGCTGATACTACTACTGGCATTCTTCTTACATTGATATCAACACTGTCAGCACATTTTGGCGATTCCTTGATATTAAAGTGTATCCTCTTCAAATTTAGAGTGTTGCAAACATAGCTATCCTGCAGTTTCCCATTTTCTTGAGAACCAAAATGCCTCACGATGCTTTAATTAATCTGTACGCCAAATTGCTAAGTTTCTTAGAGATACAATGACAATTCACCACATATTTCGCCGTCATATTATTTCAGAAGATTTACCCCATTTTTTTTTACACTCGCATTTAGCTAACAATCTTTAATAGCATAAGGCCGACAATATCAAATGGAAATTATTTGAAAAAATTTAATATTCTAAAATTTTCAATCACACACACACACACACACACACACACACACACACACATATATATATATATATATATATATATATATATATATATATATATATATATATATATATATATAGATATAAATGTGTATATTTATTATGGGTGCATTGCAGCATGAAAGTATGTACAGTTCAACAATATATATATATATATATATACCCATATATATATATATATATATATATATACTATATATATATGACTGTGTTAAAATGTAACAACAGAATTCCATCTAATAAAAGGAGCCCATAAAAACACCAAAATGTAGAGAGAAAAGTACTATATTTCAGAGACTGCTGTCTCTCTCTTCAGGTATATACCTGAAGAGAGAGACAGCAGTCTCTGAAATATAGTACTTTTCTCTCTACATTTTGGTGTTTTTATGGGCTCCTTTTATTAGATATATATATATATATATATATATATATATATATATATATATATATATAAAGATATATGCCACGAAGGAAAAATAAACAAAGGAGTAACTGCGAGACCTTTCGACGTTTCCACGTCCTTTACTAAGCAGAACTGACATACATGAGGCAAAAGACAAAACAAGAAGATTCGTATAACTGATAGATAGGGATTATAAAGAGATTAGTACTTAGAATCTGACACACCTGGAAGATGAGTAACCTTCCCAAACAAGCATAATTGCACCCATTGTTTATGCTTGTTTGGGAAGGTTACTCATCTTCCAGGTGTGTCGGATTCTAGATACTAATCTCTTTATAATCCCTATTTATCAGTTATACGAATCTTCTTGCTTTTGTCTTTTGCCTCATGTATGTCAGTTCTGCTTAGTAAAGGACGTGGAAACGTCGAAAGGTCTCACAGTTACCCCTTCGTTTATTTTTCCTTCGTGGCATATATCTTTATTTATGGATTTATCACGTTCCTAACTTTCGTGATTCAGTTATACATATATATATATATATATATATATATATATATATATATATATATATATATATATATATATATATATATGATGACAGCGGGCAGACAGGGGTTCCAGCAAGACAACAGCTTACATGATCAATTTATTAAAGAGACGTTTCGTGCCCCAATACATTGGCACATCATCAGTCTGGAATAAAAATTTATTCTTTTTAAAAAACAGTAAAATAAAGTAAAAGGTACAATCCAAAAATATGAATTATTGACAGAAGATTATAAGTATAAAAAGACTACCTATCAGTTCAGAGAACAAGAGCAGAATGACTAGAAACGTGAGGACCGACCGAACTACACTTCAGGCCAACGAAAGGGGAGTGGCAGAGACGTAATTGTTTAAATTAGGTGATAGGTGTTTGATGTAAAGTGACTCAAGTGTTGTTAGAAAGGATGCTTGGGTTGTTGAGGTAAGGATAGAAAAATGTGTTTTTCCATAGGAATCTTGCATTTTGAGGTATGTGTTCGAATACTCGAGAGTTCGGGATTCGATATCCTGGATCCCGTCCTATAGCTGAGTCCCATGTGACTATAATAACGGACTTGCAACAATCTCCGTGTTGAGCCAATATAAGTACCAAGGCATCTTGGGCATTCATATTTATAGATTACATTGGACAACATAAAATCTTGAAGCTTATCCTTGTAATTGAAGAGGCTACCTATCTTTTTTGGATTTACAGGGATTATATATATATATATATGTATATATATATATATATATATATATATATATATATATATATATATATTTATATTATAAATGTGTATATTTATTATGGGTGTAATACAACATGAAAGTATGTACTGTTCAACAAAATAAAATTATTAATTACTGATGAAGAAGCTGAGGAGCCCCCTGATCTCTCTCTCTCTCTCTCTCTCTCTCTCTCTCTCTCTCTCTCTCTCTCTCTCTCTCTCTCTCTCTCTCTCTGTTATACTCATAAAAAACTAGATGAAGTAGAATATCTCTTTTTTTATCTAGGAGGGTTTTAAAAAATGCATAACTTACTAATGGAGGCCGAATCGAGTCGTCTCGGTTAAATATGCCACGTTACGCACACCTAAAGTGGTACTACTGGCTTAAGACGTGTTTTCTCTATTAATCCTGTTCTCTCTCTCTCTCTCTCTCTCTCTCTCTCTCTCTCTCTCTCTCTCTGTTCAACAGACCACTTTCCTTAATTTTACTCGCATTCCAACGAATGCCAAGGAGGAAACATTTGACAACATGAAAATTCATCATCATGTTATAAAATGACTTCAAAAGTATATTTGATGTCAAATAAGTAACAAAGGGCCAGGAAGTGGAACTTCGTTGTTACAATGCCATAGAAACAAATATATTAAAAGAAATTTTACGTTCCAAAGAAAGGACGAAAGTGAAGTGATCAGAAACTAACAGAAACTAATGTCTCAGTTACGAACAAGTCTCTCACGTACTTACAGACATGAAACCGACGTATCTATAAAAACAGTAGCTATAAAACATTATCCTGCAAAAATAAGATGATATACATCTGTAAGATAATATAAATGGATTTTATTTCTATTATAAATGGATTTTGTTTCTATTATAAATGACAGCTTCGGCGCCACCGATGAGAAAAAAAACAACCATGTATCGGAAAGCATATGAATAAGGCGTGGGTGACGGAACTATGAGCAAAGGCTTAAAATTAAATAAAAAAAATTATAAATGGAAAAATATCTCATGCATATAAAACGGAATTAAAGTTTTAGATAATTGCAAAACCGTAAGTTAGTTGGATGATGATGATAAAATACTGAATTAACCGAATAATATCCGTCATGACATAAAACCAAGAGGATCGAATCATTACCTTACAACGGAACGAAAAGTTAATCTAATTCAGAATATGGGGATATTATCTTACATGCATTAGCAATATTTAAAAGGAAGACCATTTCAAGCTCAATTTTCGGCTGGGGGTTTAAACATTCAGTTAATCCCGATTCCCCATTATCCACTGTATATTAACATGAGGGTTCAATCTCTTCAAAACTACTCGCTAATTTTCAAAACTACACACACACACACACACACACACACACACACACATATATATATATATATATATATATATATATATATATATACATATATATATATATATATATATATATATATATAATATATATATATATATATATTATAAAATCACAAAAGTAAGCACGTGATTTTGTTTTCCAGCAAAAGCCACAGGGAAAATTTTAAAAAAGAAAAGACGGAGTGCCAAGTACTTTTGTGTATTTAAGACATCTTTGTGCCCGAAGAAGTGTTAAATACACGAAAGTACTTGGCACTCTGTCTTTTCTTTTTTAAATCTATATATATATATACACACACATATAGTATACTAGTACTATCTATATATATATATATATATATATATATATATATATATATATATATATATATAGATGTTATTTATATATATACAGACACGGTAGACTCCTGTATTCACGTTCTCGAGATTCGTGGATTTACATATTCGCGGATTTCTCTATTGACCATACATACCCATTATTCGCATGGGAAATTTCCATATTCAAGGTATTTTTCTATGAGAAATATCCACTGATTACTGTATTTTCATATCAATTCAAGATTAAATGCACGTTTTGTGATAAAACTATAAACAGAATCAGGTGGAAGCATTTTTAGTGGGTTTTTCTTGAGTTTGAATTAACAAAAGAGGTAGTTTTAAGCATTTTTATAGGGGTTCTAAATATTTGCAGATTCTAGCTATTCGGGAGTGTCTGGTACGCATCCCCGGCAAATACGGGGCTACACTGTATATAAAACCTTAAGGTGGCCCTTTAAACTCAAACTCTCCTTTAATTTTACTTGGATGGAGCGACCACCCTAAGAATAATCTGCTCGCACTACGCAAAACCTTTCACTTCAGGCTCGATGCAACGCTCAATGTTTCTAACCTAAAGTCTGAAAGACGTGAACCTAAAATTAGATGAAAGAAATGGGTCAGAAATGGTCCACCCTAGAATTCTTTCATTATTTGAGGATGAAATGTTTGAAAGGCAAATAACCTGATGGGTTACATTTTGTGATCTGAATGTTGAATATTGCATCAGGCTTTTATTGGTGAGAATACACGGTGAAATCTGCTTCAATTAAAGAAAATTAAGACTTCTTAAAAAGGAAGATAATATATAATCTAAAATTTATTTCGTGATTGGCTAGCTTTGCTGGTCATTATGAGTAAGGTGTAACTGGAAAAAACAAACAATATCAGTGAAAAATAATAATAATAATAATAATAATAATAATAATAATAATAATAATAATAATAATAATAATAATAATGATAAAATGAAGAACAGTAGGAGAAGGAAAAACCAACCTAAGCATGGCATGGATAGACTATAAGAAACAAAAGCCTTCGACATGATACCACACACATGGCTAATAGAATCCCTGAAAATATATGGGGCAGAGGAAAACACCATCAGCTTCCTCAAAAATACAATGCGCAACTGGAATACAATACTTACAAGCTCTGGAATAAGACTAGCAGAGATTAATATTAGGAGAGGGATCTTCCAGGGCGACTCACTGTCCCCACTACTCTTCGTAGTAGCCATGATTCCCATGACAAAAGTACTACAGAAGATGGATACCGGGTACCAACTCAAGAAAAGAGGCAACAGAATCAACCATCTGATGTTCCTGGACGACATCATGCTGTATGGTAAGAGCATCAAGGAAATAGATACCCTAATCCAGCCTATAAGGATTGTATCTGGAGACAATCAGGATGGAGTTTGGAATAGAAAAATGCGCCTTAGTCAACATACAAAAAGGCAAAGTAACGAGAACTGAAGGGATAAAGCTACCAGATGGGAGCAACATCAAACACATAGATGAGACAGGATACAAATACCTGGTAATAATGGAAGGAGGGGATATAAAACACCAAGAGATGAAGGACACGATCAGGAAAGAATATATACAGAGACTCAAGGCGATACTCAAGTCAAAACTCAACGCCGGAAATATGATAAAAGCCATAAACACATGGGCAGTGCCAGTAATCATATACAGCGCAGGAATAGTGGAATGGACGAAGGCAGAACTCCGCAGCATAGATCAGAAAACCAGGAAACATATGAGAAAACACAAAGCACTACATCCAAGAGCAAATACAGACAGACTATACATAACACGAAAGGAAGGAGGGAGAGGACTACTAAGTATAGAGGACTGTGTCAACATCGAGAACAGAGCACTGGGGCAATAGCTGAAAACCAGTGAAGACAAGTGGCTAAAGAGTGCATGGGAAGAAGGACTTATAAAAGTAGACGAAGACCCAGAAATATACAGAGACAGGAGAATGACAGACAGAACAGAGGACTGGCACAACAAACCAATGCACGGGCAATCATGAGACAGACTAAAGAACTAGCCAGCGATGACACATGGCAATGGCTACAGAGGGGAGAGCTAAAGAAGGAAACTGAAGGAATGATAACAGCGGCACAAGATCAGGCCCTAAGAACCAGATATGTTCAAAGAACGATAGACGGAAATAACATCTCTCCCATATGTAGGAAGTGCAATACGAAAAATGAAACCATAAACCACATAGCAAGCGAATGCCCGGCACTTGCACAGAACCAGTACAAAAAGAGGCATGATTCAGTGGCAAAAGCCCTCCACTGGAGCCTGTGCAAGAAACATCAGCTACCTTGCAGTAATAAGTGGTACGAGCACCAACCTGAGGGAGTGATCGAAAAACGATCACGCAAAGATCCATCTCGGGACTATTGGTAGCAGAACGGATAGGGTGATACGTGCAACAGGAACAGACGTGACGTTGATTGACAAAGTCAAGAAGAAAGTATCACTCATTGATGTCGCAATACCATGGGACACCAGAGTTGTTGAAGAGAAAGAAAGGGAAAAAATGGATAAGTATCAAGATCTGAAAATATAAAGAATAAGGATATGGGATATGCCAGTGGAAATCGTACCCATAATCATAGGAGCACTAGGCACGATCCAAGATCCCTGAAAAGGAATCTAGAAAAACTAGAGGCTGAAGTAGCTCCAGGACTCATGCTGAAGAGTGTGATCCTAGAAACGGCACACATAGTAAGAAAAGTGATGGACTCCTAAGGAGGCAGGATGCAACCCGAACACCACACTATAAATACCACCCAGTCGAATTGGAGGACTGTGATAGAGCAACAAAAAAAAAAAAAAATAATAATAATAAATGTACGGCAATTCATCTGGTAACTGATGGGCTAGTTATTACGACTGATGTACAGTTGATATATTGAAAATATACACCCTAATCTTGTACCATGAGAACCCTTTTCTTTGACGAAGTTACGGTATGGTTTCCGCATGAACACGCGTAATTCAGTAACTGATATTTAGACATCAATACCTTCCTAAGGCAAACAAAAATCAAGTAAACGCACATGTAGACTTGTTCATTTTAATCTTATTATATTGAGTTTGTAAATTGGTAAAAATGCTTGACCCCTTATCGTTAGCTGCCATGCTGGAGGATATCATTAGGCAATTAGTGGGCATTGTCGTTATCAACTAACTTACAGCTAGATCACTTCCGAAGCACTGGCACGGGAATTAGTTTTAACGCTGAATAGCTAAACAGATGGCGGGCCCATTTTAGCCCGCTGTTGCAACGAGCGACAACAGCAGATTTATGTTGTTTCAGTTATGCAGCAATTAATGCTAACAATTCAGAGTAAATTGCATCCAGAATGAACTATGATTGCAGAGTACGTTAAACGTGAAAAAGAATCGATGATAATACTAGATGCAATCTGTGGGTTTGAATTTTATGGAGTGCTGAACTATCAACACTAATATCAAAACCGCAACAGTTTCGTAGTTGATACCAGCATGATTAAACCATTAGAATGTTACTTAAGTTAATTACTCATGAAAGTTGATATCTTAACTGATCATTCACATATTATCACTAAATTGAAGCTCTTTTGTGATTTGTACTGAATGCGACGGCTAACCTATGTGTTTACATCACCCACTGCATCTATTACCGAGCCTAGATACTGAAAACAATATCACTTCATGGGAATTCCTCGTTCAGGTATATGGATAACAAAGGGCATAACTGACGTGTTATAAGAGAACACAAAATAAGATAAATCTCAAAAGTAAAACAGCAAGAACGAGGGAAAGCGATAACCTGACAGTAAAAGGAGGCGAAACTTGAAAGGATTAGTGTGAGTTCAGGAACAGAAAGGCCGGGCAACCAATTACGAAGTGACGTTTGTCCTTCTGTTACAGGTCAATCGGGAAGCCGATGTAATTTAAAATTCAGGGAGTTAGACTTTAGGAAAACTGTCCGCACTACCCGAAAAAGCCCCATCACTGGAACACATCGGCTAAAGTTCTGCTCCTATGGTATTTTGTTTGTTTGCATGGTGTTTTGCGTTGCATGGAACCAGTGGTTATTCAGCAACGAGACCTACGGGTTTACGTGACTTCCGAACCACGTCGAGAGTGAACTTCTATCACCAGAAATACACATCTCTAATCCTTCAATGGAATGTCCCAGAATCGGCAACGGAGGTGGCAGGCCAACACCATACCGACCACGCCACTGAGAGACTGCTCCAATGGTATTAATTCGGCATCAAATCAACTCTGCCCTATGGTAATTATATGACATCATATTAACATCTTAAACTTGGCATTCATCGGGTAGTTACATTTCCAAGACAGCGCTTATTTTTAGATTCAACTGTGAACTAAATCCCAGCCAAGACACCACCTTTTCAGAGAGAGAGAGAGAGAGAAGAGAGAGAGAAGAGAGGTACCAAATCACGAAGACTAAAACGTCACATGAAGAAAAACAAAAAAACAACAGTGCGTACTAAACGAATGTTTACCACTGAGGATAAAAAAATAAAGTTACGAGCAAGTGGAGAGACCAAGGTCAAGTTTGCTCAGGAACCTTTAAACAAAAGCGGGTGAACAATGGTTGTATGATGAGCTCACACAGACTTTGAAGTGTCCTGAAAGCAAATTCCCTAAAGTCTTTAATACCATAATAACTAAACGAACTGACTAAGATATTCTGTTTGATTGTTTGACCCCGGTGGAATGATGAAGTTGCAAAGATTTAACGTTGCATAAGGCAAATATAGATACATATATACATACATATAATAGATAGATATATATATATATATATAGTATATATATAATATATTATATATACATATATATCTATATATATATATATATATACTAATATAATATATATATATATATATATGTGTGTGTGTGTGTGTGTGTGTGCGTGTGTGCGTGTGTGTGTGTGGTGTGTGTGTGGTGTGTGTATGTATGTATGTGTGTATATACATGTGTGTGTAACACAGTAGCAATAATGAAAGAGGTGCAAAAATCATGTACTAACAATAATCAACTGATTGAGAGGGAAAAATAAGAGAGAGAGAGAGAGAGAGAGAGAGAGAGAGAGAGAGAGAGAATAGAAACCTATATGGATTTCTATAAAAGGCTTAAAAATGTCAATAACAAATGAATTCAGAAAAAAGACAATGTAGCAATTTAATGGAAGTCATGCCCTTCAAACTGGGCATAAGCATCAACATGCTAAATCCACTGGGAGTACTTATAAACATTACAACTGAATGGTTGAGAAATAAATAAAAATACTGGAATAGTGAGATGGCGAAATGAACAATAGGGGAAAAATGATAAGACCAGCGCACCTAGAAATCAACAATCAATATCAAAATGTAAACATTTTCTAGGAATTCTTAAACATTTATCTTGCAAAGTAAAAGGAACTAAGAAAAACACGAACCAAAAAAGAATAAAATATGCATAATAGGAGAGTATTCCATCAAAAACTTTCAGGCATGGAAATGTGTTGTTCCTTTATTCTTCGGTAAATATATTCTTTTGCCCAGACCTAGTGTGCAGCGGCTTTCGAACATGAAGAGAAGATAAAAGACGAATTCATGCATAATGGCCTCCAGGGTTCCAATGTCGGCATAAAACTTCTATTCGATGCGTTGTCGATGTTTTCATGAAGAGGAAGGGACGACATTGCGGCATATTCGATACTATTCGACATAACTTTCCAGATCATTATGTTCTGCGTTCAGTTATTTCCATAAATTCCTGAGCAACACATCACACATAAAATATTTTCACTTTATCATTCTTAATTTAGTATAAATAAACGACGTTCACATTCAAAAGGTCTACGTTAACATCACCCAGTGTAAGACTACAGCTTTCACCATCATTAATTTTTTTCAAAATTCCCGAACATCCTATTCGAAGCTAAATGGTAGATATAGCAAACAATATAACGGGAAGATACTGTCACAATATAGAAATAAATGTCTAACAAACAAACCGTACTGCAGTCTCAATTATTCACAATGCTAAAATAAATTATAAAGAAGCCTTCGAGAGATATCAAGACTTGACTGAGAATACCACCTAGTTAGAAGGAGAGAAATACTGTCAGCGCGACGAGTTACGACTTAAGGAAGAAAAAGACGTAATAAAGAGAGAGAGAGAGAGAGAGAGAGAGAGAGAGAGAGAGAGAGAGGAGAGAGAGAGAGAGAAGAGGAGCAAGGCTATAAAAAGATAGTACATACATCTTTCTCACCACATAAAGAAGAACCAAGTGAAGAATATTAGAACATCACAAAATAGAGATATGCAACAGGATAAAAAAATGCAGTGCAGAAATAAATAGATGATAATACAGAAATTACAGTCAATTATGAAAGACTGGTGCACTATCCAGCATACTCGGTTATCTAAAAAAATGACAGCAAACACAAACGTGCACTGTGTCCGTATACACTTTGTGGTTATGTATTTATCTCGAGAGAGAAAAAAAATAAAAATCCCTTTGCAAATAAGCATTATCACTCTGAAATAAAACGAAGTAACAAATGCGCCACATCACAAATAAAATATGTTTTGATAGTGGTAGTTATTCAAGAGGAAAAAGAAAAGGGAAGAAGCAATACGGAAATTCTCGTGGTTCCCTCTTTGCCACTGCAAATAGATGTATTCGTGACGGGAAATAGGAATTCAAATGCTCAGTTGTGCGTTCAGCGTAGAAGGTTTAATACTGAGATTTCGAACGAAATGCTCTCCATTGCTTTTGCTTGTGAAATTGACATTCATGAATCCAAAACAATACTAAATGTGTATCATTTCACATTGAAGGCGTTATAAAACTATTTTTGAGACAGTAGTTGTTCCTTAATAAGAATTTTTAGCTCACTCTCTCTCTCTCTCTGCATTGCCCGTGGGATTAGGAGGTAGGACTTTGGCGGTAGCCAGTCAATACGATATCCGAGCTGGTCAGAAGAGCCGGGCCGCGAGTGATGAAATAGGAGTGAAAATGTAGAAACAGATGCGAAGGTGCAGTAGGATACAGAATTACAGGAGCTTGTGAGTCTTCTGTTGGATATAATTTTCGGTGATATAGTTTTAAATATAAAGAATTAGCGCCACAGATCTAGATTCAGTGTTTATCAAAAGTGATCTTCAAGATCGATATAGTTTGTACTTTTAAAAATATTAACCAGTATATTTCCTGTTTTATTCCTCTCACGGTGGATCATCATCGCTTATTCTTCTTTATTAGTCCTCCTCCAACTTTATAATAGTTGTAGATTTATTTGCGATTCATCTGACATCATAATGAAAACAGAATGTTCTTGAGCCCTTTGAAGGGATATTCATACAAGTCAGTTCATAGGTTACATCCTCTGATTAATGTGATCTCTTTCCTTGTCCAGAGGAAATTATATAACACTATATTTTTTCGTTGCAACAGCAGAAATTCATCATAAATGATGTAAAGCGCAACGAACCCTCAGTTCCACTATATACTACGGTGTGACGAGCATCACTTTGTCTAATGAAATGGAATACGGAATTTAGGCTGGAACCCAGGGCGTCACTCAGTACTATCAGATAGCATCAAAATACATTCATATATTTTTTCAAATGGCATTAAATACATTTTTCAAATGGCATGTTAAAAAAAATTTCCAAATACATTAAATATATTTTTGAAAAACATAAAAATATATTTCATATACCACTAAACATATTTTTCAAAGCAACACCAAAAACTATAACAAACGTCTGTGAACACATCACGAAGTTTTCTTCACTTCGATACCCCTTGACATTATACTTCGTGATACTGATTATATAAATCACCAAGCTGCTGAAAAATGTACACTATAATTAGATACGCTGCACGACCATAAAACTGTAAAGGTGAGACTTCATCAACGAAAAATTAAGTGCGATTAAAAACCGGGTGCTACAAAAGTGCCAATAATTAACAGCCAACGAGGATTATATTAGACTGACAAAGGAGTGACTTCCAAGGTTTCATGTAAGAAGCCAAATCTATCTCTCTCTCCTCTCTCTCTCGTCTACTCTCTCTCTCTCTCTCTCTGTCAAGAGCCTTAACAAATGAAGACAATATAAACATTGTATGACGATCTTGACAAATAAAGAAAACTGGTTAATTGGACCTTAATATACAACAATCGGAGGTAACCTATACCTTATGCCATAAGGAACCCTTCCCCCTTCCAATGCAAGTTTGAAAAATGAAATAAAAGAAAAATCTGTTTACGCATAGTATACATACATACATATATACTACATAGTATTACTAGCAAAACCTGAATATAAAGACAGCAACGAAAACAACAGTAACAGTACCACAACCAACAACAACAGCAGCAGTAGTAATAACAATAGCAGTAATAATGCCAGCTCAAATAAAATGAAAGAAAAAAGTGTTATGACTGTTGATCTGCAAACAACACGACAAAGGCCCATGTAGATTTGGACACTGTGAGCAAATTAAGCATAAATAGGTGACAATGGAAACATCACGATGGCCTAAAAACACAGCACCACAGCTTCAGACCTCAGTTTTTTCACGTTAAAGGGCAACTACAAGTATGTGGGACATGACTCATGCAACTTGAAGCTGCATATGATACTAGCAGCTTTAAATTTGTTTCCATTGAAAATTATAATTAAGAAGAAATAAATACGTAAATGCAACTGTAAATACTATACGTTCTCCCAGTAAAAAAAATCTACCTCATGACGGGAAACCTTTACAACTATACACATAATTTGTACATAACGTTAGAAAATAATGAAGTATTATACACAACACACACACACACACACACACACACACATATATATATATAATATATATATATATATATATATATATATATATAATATATATATATATATATATATTATATATGATATATATAGATATATATATATATATATATATATATATATATATATGTGTGTGTGTGTGTGTGTGTATAATACTTCATTATTTTAACTTATGTACAAATTATGTGTATAGTTTTGTAAAGGTTTCCGCTGAGGAGATACTGGGAGAACGTATAGTATTTACAGTTCATTTACGTATTTATCTTCTAATTATAATTTTCAATGGAAACAAATTTAAAGCTGCTAGTATCATATGCAGCTTCAAGTTGATGAGTCATGTCCCACATAACTTGTAGTTGAATAATGGAATGATGAAGTAATAATGGATGCTCAGCATCCATTATTACTCTCTTTTGTATGCTGGTGATTTCCTCGGAAATCTTACTCCCCAGTTTATTTTGCCCCTGTTTAGTTGTCTTTTCGTACGTTCCTGTTTTCCCTTTTTCCCACTTCGTAATTCTTGATGTTTCTTCTGATTTTTTTTTTTTATAAAGGCCGATGCGTTCGTGTGAGACAAATTACACACACACACACACACACATATATATATATATATATATATATACTATATATATATATATATATATATATAATATATATATATATGTGTGTGTGTGTGTGTGTGTGTGTGTGTGTGTAATTTGTCTCACACGAACGCATCGGCCTTTATAAAAAAAAAAAAATCAGAAGAAACATCAAGAATTACGAAGTGGGAAAAGGGAAAACAGGAACGTACGAAAGATACTAAACAGGGGCAAATAAACTGGGAGTGAGATTTCCGAGGAAATCACCAGCATACGAAAGAGAGTAATAATGGATGCTGAAGGCAGTCCAGCAAGTGGTGCAAGAAACTGAATGTGACAGTCAGAGGACGTTGCTATGCTATAATTGACATCTGTCTAGCAGACGAAAAACTTGAGTCTTATACTCGTACGTTAGGAAGCCGGTGTGACGTCTAGCACTTAGCAAAAAGCCTCCGAGATTCAAGAGTAACATTACATAAATGTGTGTGAGAGAGAGAGAGAATATTACAATCAGAACCTTAAGAAGACGACAAAATAAGTACGTATCATAAAAAGTTACAGCATGTGTGTGCATACGTTTGGAGTATGTTTTTTTAAAATAATCAGATGCACTATACAGAATAGCAGCTTACAACAAACGGTTCGATATAAAAACAAAAAAACATTCGCACTTGATCAATCTATATATATATATATATATATATATATATATATATATATATATATATATATATATATATATATATATATATATATATATAATATATATATATATATATATATATATATATATATATATATATATATATATATATAATGTGTGTATAAATCATCATCATCATCATCATCAGCCGTTGCTAGTCACTGCAGAACAAAGGCCTCCCTGAAATCTCCTTCCACTCCCTTCTGTTCATGGTCTTTCTATGTCATTCTATACCCTTCAAATTTTCTTAGCTGACCGATCCACAGTCTTCTCTACCTTCCCTGCTTCGTTTGCAATCTCTAGGGACCCATTCTTACTCTTTTCGTCATCTATTATCTGACACTCTTATTATACGTCCATTTCTTTTTCTCACTTTCTTGAGACTCTCCTTAAAACCCAGCGGATATGATATGGCTTGCGATGGGAGCTATACTGCTGCGCATGGGAAAGTGGTTTCCGCTCCCACATGAAAAGTAAGTTGCTCTAATGCCATGAAATTGGTGAATCAACCGTCGTTTTGTCTGGGATTTTCATTTGTTTGTATGGAGTTTTTACGTTGTATGGAACCAGCGGTTATTCAGCAACGGGACCAACGGCTGTACGTGACTTCCGAACCACGTCGAGAGTGAACTTGTATCACCAGAAATACACATCTCTCACACCTCAACGGAATGCCCGAGAACGAACTCGTGGCCACCGAAGTGGAAGGTCAAGACCATACCGACCACGCCACTGAGGCGCTCTGGGATTTTCATGAACCTTCTCTGTGAGTAGGAATTTCATGACCACGAAATATAACCTAAATCAGCTCAAATTTTACACAGGAAACTCACGAACTAGGACAAACAAATTTGCTCGTGATTATTATACCTCCTGCACTGTTTACCTTATTAAGATATATAATTGACAGGAGATCTAAGAATATTTGTGTGAGGAGTCAGTTCTGTAGCTCAAGAGGTAGCCTTGTAACTGATGGTAACCTATATAGTTCAAATACTATCATTCTTGTCAATAT
This sequence comes from Macrobrachium nipponense, assembly GCF_015104395.2. Taxonomy (NCBI): domain Eukaryota; kingdom Metazoa; phylum Arthropoda; class Malacostraca; order Decapoda; family Palaemonidae; genus Macrobrachium; species Macrobrachium nipponense. The sequence continues at coordinate 102,148,542 of NC_087203.1, forward strand.
GAAGGGTCGAAGAGAAAAAGAGAGGTGACATCTACAGCCGAGGTAACGTTACCTACCTCTATTCCTTATCTGTAGGCTTCCGAATAAGTTCCCAAGGTATGGATATGAACTATCCCGATTCATTTTCTGTGGTTATGGATTAAAATGTT
>NC_087203.1:102149190-102154190 GCF_015104395.2 Macrobrachium nipponense
AAGAGCTTTGTCGATTGAATTTGAAGATAGCAAACATTGTCCTTTCTTCCATGTGGAATTATGGAATGACTGAATCGGCAACACCATCCCATTGAGGTCGAGTTAATATTGGCCACCCACTGAATGGTGTGAAAGATCAAAGAAAATGTCCCTCTTGATGTAAATAAATCATAATATATATATATATATATATATATATATATATATATATATATATATATATATAATGTGTGCGTGTGTATATGGGTCATCTGTATGAACCTTTAATACTTAAAGATTCAATAACCTTAGTTGCATCCCATTACAGCTCAGTTGCTCTTTTCCTGTTGGTCACAAAGAGAATTGAATTCGAATCACTGATTAATATTATTTCGTACGAACTCAAATTCCATTCAGTGTTAATGGTCAATCAATCACTGAAATCATTCGTATTAATGATATTCATTCTATTAATGAAAGAGATTTGTCACCCCAAAAAATGTATTCCAGTGATTTCCGTTTATAATGGAATGATTAACTATCAGGTTTTTGTATACTGGGAGACCTTTGGCATACAGGTTTATTATTCTCTATGTTCAGTAAAACTGCTTCATTGGTATGTTTGCTAAATTGTGATCTCAGAGGGGGAAACCCGGTACTATTTTCCTTTGCAGTGACCGTTCCCGTAGGAGGGCAGTGACGTTGGTGCACCTCACGCGGTGCACTGTAGACGTTACTTAATTTTCTTTGCAGCGTACCTTTTGTTTTTTTACTTTATCTCCTTTCATATTCTGTTTCTTTCTTCTTGCTTTCCACCCTCTCCTAACATTTGTTTTATAGTGCAACTGCGAGGTTTTCCCTCTGTAAAAATTGAAAGTAAAGCCTTTTTACTTTCAATTTCCCTTCGAGTGCTGAATGACCTCATAGGTCCCAGTTCTTGATTTATGGATTAAAACCGTATTACTACTATTATTACTTAATGATTCAGGCAAGGAAGTCCATCCTGGTCGCTTCAACGTTGATCGACAACCGAGAAAAATAATCAAACATGATGCTTGCTGGGTTATGCACCTATAACGATGCCAGACGCATGATCATGGCTAACTTTGACCTTCAATAAAGTAAAAACTACTGAGGCTAGTGGGCTGGAATTTGGTTTGTTTGATGAATGAAGGGTGGGTGATCAACTTACCAATTTGTAGCTCTCTAGCCTCATTGGTGGAGAGAAAAAGTGCGGACGGAAAGACAAAGAGCCATCTCAATACGGAAAACTAATAGGGATGGTAAAGAAAGGCCTTACTTAGAAAATTTAATTGCGACTGTTCATGCCCCACTTTCTCCATTATCGTCAAATTGGCTCCAATGAACTTCCATATGACAGCACCGCATAACATAAGAATACTGCTATTATCTATATATCCAAGAAAACTGCTTCAAACACTGTCTTTAAATCATTGACTAATTCAGGTTTTGTTTGATATAACAAAAAAAGTCTGTTGTTGTATTCCATTTAACGTTTTGTTTGATATAACAAAAAAAGTCTGTTGTTGTATTCCATTTAACTCTAATGACGCGAAATTATTCTTTTATTGAGAAATAAACTCCTCCCCCACCCCATCCCCCTCCTTCTCTCAATTGAAATGTTACTACTCTTTAAACGACGTTTAATTAAATATCTTTGCAGTGATGGATGTAGAAAGGTTTATATATAGACTTGGTGTTCTAAAGTTGTTATTGGAAATGTGAAATGGTTAATTAGTTACGGCGATAAAGAAATGGTCCGTGACGATGATCGATCAGTGATAGTGGATGAAATATGCGATAATGAAGGGAGAATGATGGACCTATTTATATTATTGAATTCATAACGCGGTGATAGCGGAGTATTTCAAAGTGAGGGATCCCGTGACTTATACGTAGTAGCAAAATTTAGTAGGTTAATTGATTCCAATATTCATTTGCGTTGTTTAAGCTCATGGAGTTCTCTCTTCTCCTCTCTCTCCTCTTCTCTCCTCCTCTCTCTCTCTCTCTCTCGCTCTCTCTCTCTCTTCTCCTCCCTCTCTCCTCTTTCTCTCTCTCTCTACTCTCTCTCATCTCTCTCTCTCTTTCCTTATAACTACAAAAACAGTTGACATTTTATACCTATCTTGATGTATATCTGAGAGTAATTTGCAGCAGATATATATATATTATATATATATATATATATATATATATATATATATATCTATGATATATATATATATATATATATATATAGCGTCCCTCCTCCTATTTACGTATATATAGGAGGAGGGAAGGGAAGAGAAAAATTTAGAAAATGACCAAAAATCAGGAGTCTCTCGTGTATTTTCACGTATTAACTACACACACACACACACACTCACACACACACACACACACACACACACACACACACATATATATATATATATTATCATATATCTATATATATATATATATATAATTATATGTGTGTATGTATCATATGTAGTTTATGTAATATACTCGTGTTTGTGTGTAGTTAATACTATGAAAATACACGAGAGACGCATAATTTTTGGTCATTTTCGAAACTTTTCTTATTCCAATCCCTCCCCCCCTCCTTGTCGTTTATCTTCAAAGATTTACTTGGTACATTTATCTTTCTCATTTATTGTTATTTCCTCCATATCTAAAGACGAGAAACATCCTATTGGTTGCAGCTTTCCTTGTGTATTGAAACCGATATTGGCAACAAAGCAAGAAAACTGTATCCATAAGGGACAGTCATCCTCTCTCTCTCTCTCTCTCTCTCTCTCTCTCTCTCTTTCACTGGTCATGCCTCATTCATAATTGCAGGAGTTCTCGCATAAATAATGTAAAGAGAAAGGGAAAGTTTTGCTTTCAAGTGTTTTACTTCAGGCGTAATGTCATAAATCGTCGTCATCTCGGAGGAAAGCTTTGTCTAGTTGCCAGTTTTAATGGTTCATTAAGAATGGGACGGAATCCTATTATTCCTGTGCTTACTATATCTCTGCATGTGGAGTTAAGTGCATTGAATAGATTTGCATGATCGTTGGTGTGCGTGGAAAGTTGATATCTAATTTGGTATTTTTTTGTTTTGCTTCGTGAAAGCAAGGCAGATATGTATAATAGCAAAACAGTTGTCACTGTATATCAATATGCACACCAGCTCCTCTCTCTCCTCTCTCGTCTCTCTCTCTCTCTCTCTCTCTCTCTCTCTCTCTCTCTCTTTTAATGGGTCTTAGTAGCTTGATTTTTAATTCTAAGAGCCACCATCATAAAAATAATTTAATGCTATCTTCACCATTTATTAGTTTGGTAAAAAAAAAAAAAAAAGTTAAAAGGTTTTATAACAGAATGATTTATGTTATAAAAGTCTATGGTCGAAATTATGTCAAATGAATGAAAAACTTTGATAAAAGATGCATTAAACAAATATCAGGCATTTTTTCTAATATTTTTCTTAAAGCTTTACTCTCAGTTCCACAACGTCATTTAGGTATAGCTTCATTGCCGTACCATGATTCATGTCCATATTACAAAAGAGAAGAATAAATGATAACAAGGACATAGTTTTAAGGAACGTGCATTATGAAAATGTACTGTATGTACAATATTTTAAAATAGTAAAGATGATATTAGTCTGCTTATTTCCTGACGGAATAGATTCTCCAGAGAATTCTTCGCCAACATCCGGTTTTTAATTGTACGTGCTTTCCGCTCCACTGGTCACTCTGGATAATGCCCTGCAATGAAGGGAGGCCTAACTTTGGTCGAATGCACGATTTTATCTTGTAAGATTCTTGGAACAACGCACCCCCCCCACCCCCCACCCCCGTTTCATCGATTCCGTTGCATTGCAGATGCACTCCTCTCGCCCCGGCCACTCACAGTCGGTTTTTGCAGGAATTGTTGTCCGTAATCTTCTTATCCTCCTTTGAGAATCATATTTTCGGTGATTTTTCCTACCATCACAGACTGTTTTGCGTTATAGAGATGCTTTTGAGCAAAGGGATCCATATATAGTTTCTAACATTGGCTACTAAATTTGGTGGTACTTCATAAGATTTTTCATATCAATATGGTGTAACAGTCTTTCTTTTGTATTGGATATCTCTTGAGTTCGGCATTCAAATTAGTTTTTATATGTTTTACTTTAATTACGTTCATTTAACCTACTGTTTTTCTTTTTTCAATTTCTAACATTACCATCTACTCCCATTTTTATCTTTCAGGGGAAATAATGAAATATTTAACGTTACCTTATCCTTTTAATATGCATTATTGCCCTTTGCTTGCCAACAAAGTAAGATGAACTGATTTCAATGAATATCTTACGAGTCACTTTCTTTGCTGATTCCCCGTAAATATTATGGTGGTTATGTTTTTCTTTCTGTTATTCTTTCTTATGTAGGAGGTAGTTGGAATCTTTTATATTATCACTATGTCAAGAGTACAATTGACTGTTATGTGCCGACATCACGTTAATGAACTGCATTACTGAAGATTTTTTGAATAAATGGATTATCAGAAGCGTATTTTTTTAAAGTGTTTGTGGAAAATCAGATTTAATAGATCAGAAGAGCAGAGCTAATCAGTCTTTTGATCAGTGGGTCACATTGGCTGGATTGCTCTGTTGCGCCCGAATTATTTAGGGTGTATGTTTGTCGTGGGTACAGCTGTTTAAAACTTGACATCGGAGCTTTTCATGTCAGCAAATAGCGCTTGCTTGAATCTTATTACTCCCCTATTCTCGATCAGTAAGAATTACGTCCATTTAACCAGAAATTAAAAATTTTATGCAATACTGACTGGCCGCCGGGATACATCAGATGACACGAGTAGTGGGCTTATGGTAATTTGGTGCCAAAAATAGTGTTCTGAAACCTCAGGTTCTGCTGTATCTCCTGATTTATGGCGTTCAACATTCTGAATTTGTTTAATTTCTTTGTTATTGTTTGAGTTCCTATTTTTTTATGAACACTCGAGATCCCTTTCATGGACTTTGTTGTTTT
>NC_087203.1:102159190-102196690 GCF_015104395.2 Macrobrachium nipponense
AGCATGAATGTTTGGTAGAGTTTGTAAAAAAAAAAAAAAAAAGACAGCAGTTCTTTATTATTACATCAAACTGTAGTGATACAGCATTAGTTTTGATGTTGGTAGACAGTTTTTGTAACAAAAAAAAAAAAAAAAAAAAAAAAAGACAACTGTTTCTAACCGTAGATGCTCAGTGACAGGAGAATTCGTGCTATCTTTCCTATACTGAGTAAATTCAGCGTGAAATGAGATTCCTAGGAATGGGAGATTCTTCATTTTTATGAAGAGACTAGTGGGGGGAGGGTTATAATGTAAAATTTCCATCGCCATAAACATTCTTACCTCTGCTAAAACATCACGCTTCAGTCTGCTTCTTTGGGAAGAGTATTATGCAAAGATTTTTATATAAACCTTGAAACAGATCGAACTTTATCTCTGAAGTTCATCTCTGGGGTGAGGGATTCACCGAGAAGTTGGAGAAAGGAACATCCTCATAATAAAATGGAGGTGCAGGAATATTCTCATGAGGTTTAGGATAAAATTTCCTCATGAGCAAAGGATTAATGCATTAAACTTTGGTGGCGATCGGCTTTTGTTTTCGGTTCAGCGCGAGTTTCTGTTATGTTTTGTGGTATTAATGCATCTTTAAAACGGCAGGGGCTCTGCCGAAGGCATTGTTTTTATTTTTATGATATATATTCTTCGGCTAAGATGGAAATTCTGGTCTTGTCCTCGTATATGTAAAAATAAAGGTTTCACTACTTCCCAACATTCGGATTTCTTCTTCGCTGTGACGTTTTCTTACGGAGGTTTTTATATGTATTTTTCTATAGAAATTCCGTGGGCATTTCTTCCTCCAGAACGGAAATGGAATTTTCAAAGAGGAGATTAAATTTGTGAAAGACAGCACGACAAAAGAGAAGTGTTTTTTATGGTCTAAAGCTATTTCAGGTATCTTTTATAATACGCTTTCCATGCATCGTTAAAGTATATTTTATTTCCAAGATGCTGCAAGCTATAAAACTTTATTATACTTTCTGGTTACTTTTCAGCTGTCTTGTCGATTCTTTTCTTAGATATAGGTAAATGATAAATGATAAGTTTCAGCATGTGTACAAGAAAATTCACTTTAATATTTCCTTACGGAATTTAAAACATTCTGCGTCAAGTTTTATTCATTATGTGACATGAATACCAGTACGCCCTTTTGCCAGACTGAATCCCAAACACAAAAGGGCGTACTGGTATTCATGTCACATAACGAATAAAACTTGACACAGTATGTTTTAAATTCCGTTAAGAAAATTTCAAAGTGAATTTTCTTGTAAACATGCAGAAACTTATCATTTATCATTTACCTATATCTAGAAAAGAGTCGACAAGACAGCTGAAAAGTAACCAGAAAGTATAATAAAGTTTTATAGCTTGCAGCATCTTGGAAATAAAATATACTTTAACGATGCATGGAAAGCCTATTATAAAAGATATCTGAAATAGCTTTAGACCATGAAAACTCCTCATTGAAAATTCCATTTTCCGTTCTGGAGGAATATATATATATAATATAATAGATATTATATATATATATATATATATATATTATATATAGATATATATATATACACAGTAAAAGCATTATGTTTTTGTTATGTAAACTCTCTACCAACATCATGCTAATGCTGTGTCACTACACTTTGATGTATATATTTTATATATACATATATACATCAAGGTGTAGTGACACAGCATTAGCATGATGTTGTAGAAGGTTTATAAAAAAAACCCAAAAAGATTATACTGTAGGTATATATATATATATATATATATATATATATATATATATATATATATATATATATATATGTATATATATATATATATATATATACTATATATATATATATATATATATATATATATATATATACCTCGTGTGTCTGTGTCTGTATTTGTACCTGATTATGTGAACACAAATAGTCCATATAGCTGAAGTGAATGAATGGCCAGACTGATCCCAAACACAAAAGGGCGTACGGGTATTCGTGTCACATAATGAATAAAACCTTACGCAGTATGTTTGAAATTATAATTGTATTCCTGGCTGATGTAGTCAGTGTAATATGTTAAGCCTGCGACTTTGCACTTCAGGTGTTGCATGCATTAACATTCTGACGTGCTTTAATATGCACCCTGATCCTTTTAGCCCTCCGAGTAGTCTCAGTGACCACGTTGTATACTGTTACACATTGCATGCGCACAAGGCCTATTTATAAGCTGTACAACAGTTGTGATACAAAATTTTTTTTTTTATACAGAATAATTGTAATCTTCGTATGATTAAATATGATATGATCTCTCAGTATTTAATAGCTTTTTAATTCTTCCGTTTGGGCCATTGTTTTGTACATTCCTTTATAATTACAGATGTATGGAGGGGATAATGCTAAAAAAATCACAGTAGATGCACGTAACTTCAATAAATAAGCGAATGCCACAGGAAAATGATAGGCAGAAATCCAAGCGCTTTCGTCTTTACTAACATATTGTCAAGGAACGAATGAAATACAGTTGGAAAAAAAGTTAGCAGGTAAACAAAAAGGACAAGAATACCAGATGTGTTATTATCAAAAGGAATGAGTTGCCGACCAGGATGTCTTATTCGAGCTCTTGGGGTTTTAATAAATTATATGTGGGTGTTGTTTCCGATATCGATTTGGGGGAAAATAGAACTTCTTTCCTAAGAGAAATGCTGTTGAGGATTCAGAAGAAGAAATGAAACCAAAAATGTGAAAGGTGATTAACGCGATTTGATTGTCACTGCTGTAGTAAAACGAGTTCGGTAAGACAAGGTTGCGAAAACGGCAGTAATCGATATATTATTATGGTTGGTATAGAGAATGAAAATTAAAGGAAATTGGGGTTGGAGACTAAAATGATTCTGGAACTTTCTGGAACAAATATTGTACTGGTGAACGAATAGGAAATACGGTACTATCGAACACAGAATGATGTTTTTCGACTTGACTCTATTCACAAGTCCTCATGCTTTGGTTCTCGGAGATTCCACGTCCCTCTCGGTGACTGGATGTCTCCTGTGGAGATTTATTCTGTTAAGCAAAGAATGAAATTGCTCCAGAGTAGGATGGGACGGCCTAGAGTGAGGAATGGGAGAGAACATGAGGAGGGTAAAAGTAGCGAGTGCAATATAATGAACTGGTTTGGTTGACATGATCTCTACGGCAGTAAAGACGTAATTGGTTCCAGACATGCTGAAGCGTAATGTTATCGACTATGACGATGTAGAGATTGAAGGATGTACAATGGTATGTATAGGCACTCATATTAAGTTCATGGATGTCTCCGGCCATAAAGCTGAATTCCATCCAACCCCTTTCTGGACAACGGGTCTGTATAGTGACGTAAGACGGGCACACACCAAAACTTTCCAGTACAGCAGAGTTAGGTAGTTGAACATTTGGCCAGTTTGGCACTCCCAGACACCTGTCGTCCAGAAAGGGGTGAAATGGAAATCTCTCTCAAACACCCGGACATCCATAAAAAAATATGAGTGACTGAGCAAAATTTAGAGGGAGACTGAAGGATGCATTTACGAGAACTGAACAAACTGACAATCAGCGGAAAGGCCCTCGGTGGGAAGGGAGGAGTGGGTAGTAACAAATTATTGTTTTCTGTCAGCAATTACTATTGCCGCGAAGGTAATTGCTCCAGAGCAACAACAACGAGACAGAGAGAGTTGTTTCAGAATGGGCTTCCTGTATGCGTGCTCATGATTAAATTTGTTTTTCGTTTTACTGGACACCATCTTAGCTGGGAAACGAATACAAATCAGGTTCATCTGAAGATTGAGGAGAATGCAGAAGACTGTTTACAGAACTAATTAGTTCCCCTTGTGAAGAATGTAATTGAGGTATTCAAATGTAACGGAAGCGGAAGAGGTAACCAAGTCTCGTATTTCTTTGTACGTAAAGTAGAACGTATTTTGGAAAATGTTTGTTTGGAATAATAGTAAACAGAGCTTGCAGTAAAATGATTTTGGAAAGGATTTCCGATTAAGCGAGAAACAGAGAGAGGCTTGGCTGAATGATTGAGAAAGGGAGTAAATTTTTGACTGCAATGGATATTTCCAGACGGATGCAAGAATAAATAGGCAATACCATTAATGTTTATTGAACAATCCCGGTGTACACCGGGGTCTGTAACATTATTCAAGGGACAATCATTTTGTTTTCATGATATTGCCATACGGAAAAGGGTTCCATTAAGGACCCAATGTTCTACTTATTGAAGTTGATAAGGGGAATTGCAAGTGCGTTTTTGCCAGTGCTTTTATTAAAGTTGATAGGGATTTGCAAGTGCTTTTATTGAAATGATAGGGAATTTGCAAGTGCTTTTATTGATGCTGATAGAGGGTTTTGCAAGTGTTTTTTTTTAAGATGATTGGGGGAGTTTATAAGTGCTTTTGCAAGTGCTTTTATTGAAGTTGATAGGGGGATTTGCAAGTGCTTTTATGGAAGTTGATAGGGGGATTTGCAAGTGCTTTTATTGAAGTTGATAGGGGGATTTGCAAGTGCTTTTATTAAAGTTGATTTGCGAATTTGCAAGTGTTTTGATTGAAGTTGATAAGGGGATTTGCAAGTGTTTCTTTAAGTTGATTTGGGGGATTTTTAAATGATTTTGCAAGTGCTTTTATTGAAGTTGATAGGGGGATTTGCAAGTGCTTTTATTAAAGTTGATAGGGGGATTTGCAAGTGCTTTTATTGAAGTTGATAGGGGGATTTGCAAGTGCTTTTATGGAAGTTGATAGGGGGATTTGCAAGTGCTTTGTAAGTGCTTTTATTGAAGTTGATAGGAGGAATTGCATGGTCTTCTATTGACTGACAGCCTCGCAGATGTATTGTGGATGACATCGATGCTCTAAGTTATTATAGATATTTAGTTATTAGCTTTTCGATAGTTTTCGGTATATACATTAAACTGATGATTTGCCCTTGTACCCGAATAAAAAATATTCCATGCTCAACGAATTTTCTCATTTTTACCTTTTTTAGATTCTTTTTTTTATTCTTAATAGGAATATCGCCAATGTTGCAACATTTCAAGAGCTTTCCTCTCCAATATTTGGTGGTTTGATATGTTCGAGATTCATCAAAAACACACGCACAAACACATATACTAACTCCAGTCGACCTAGCTGAGAATGAATAGCAGAGTTGCTGAGGGTAAAAAAAGAAGGGTGTGGGTCTAGCAACCTCATCCCTATAGACATATTGATTACCGAAAGACGCTGCCCTCTGGCGCACTTTTCCCAAAATGGGAAGACGGTGAATGTCTGCTTCTTTTGAATTTTTCGAAGAATGAGAAAAACATATCCTGCCATTTTGCTGCAGTTAAATGAAGCCGAATCAAAACCAGAATGCTCCCACCATCGCCACTCCAGTTTTTCTTTCAGAGCATGAAAAAAACCAAGACGCCTTTGGAATGCGGCAGCAACAAGCGGTCCGCTTGTTGGCCGCGCGAGAGAATGCAGAGAGGCAAGACATGTCTTCAGAAGGTCCAAGGCTAAAGAACATTGAAGGGGGAAGGCGCTCGAGTCATGCACGGATAGTGGCAGAAGATGAACGCCATCGAGAACATCACAATAACAGCAAATTTTTACATTCACTTCCCGTGCCCAAAGCTATTTCTTACGATACGCATACCACTACACATGCGCGTGCGTACATACACGCGCGCAGGCCCTATGACACATACACAAACGAAACCACACACACACACCACAGCGAATATATATGTAGATAGGATATATATATATATATATATATATATATATATATATATATATATATATATGCATCAACTTTTCCTTTTATAACTCATGTGTTTTATACGATCTTTTCATGATATTCCCGATTTTTATAACGTCAGTATTTTGTTGATTCCAACATATTTTATTATTGGTGGTCAGTAATTGTACCACAGGAGAAGGGGGATAATTATTGTCTAAATGACAAAAATTCTCGCTGACAATTAAAGTGATTCTCATAACGGATGTCCCTCAGATGTTCCTGCGTTGTGATTTTTTTTTTATGTCTGCGTTAAGATTGATTTTTGTTATATACTTTACATACTAAACGACGTGAGTTTCATTTGATGGCGAGTTTCTCTTGAGCAAAAATCACTCCAGTTTAAGTTGCATTTATTAGACGTGTTTTTATGAAGCCAATACTATAATCAGTGTGTGGAAGATCCCTCCTTTTTATGAATGGTCGTCGTTTGCAACTCCTATAGAAATATAGTGTGGGTGCAGCAATTGTAGGACAGTTAAGCCTTTTTTCGTAGGTTGAAGGGTTACGAATAAGACGGTTCTAGTAATTTCTTATGCCTAACATATATCTCATTCGAATTTTGAAATTGCTATATGAGAGAGAGGGAGACCTTACCTTACCTTACAGACCTTACATCTTATTCGGGTTGCCCCAGGTCCCTCATGTGAGGCACCTCTAATGTCTACCAGAGAGTTGCTAGTACATCTTCCGGTATATTTTGCATATTCCAATCTTGGATGGTTTTGGGATGCAGTTTAGATATTTGTCGAGCTTATTCTTAAACACATCTACGCTCACTCCTGATATATTCCTCAGATGAGCTGGCAACGCATTGAATAGACGCTGCATTATCGATGCTGGTGCGTAGTGGATTAATGTCTTGTGTGCTTTTCCTTATTTTTCCTGGTATAGGTTTTGGGCACTATTAATCTACCTCTGCTTGCTCTCTGATATTTTAGTTCCATGATATTTTCTGCTATTCCTTCTCATCTGTTCCCATGCCTAGAATTATCATGTAGCGTTCTCTTCTCCTTTCTAGACTATATAATTTTAAGGATTGTAGTCTTTCCCAGTAGTCAAGGTCTTTAACTTCTTCTATTCTAACCTGTAAAGGACCTTTGTACACTCTCTATTTGTGCAATATCCTTTTGATAGTGTGGGTACCATATCATATTGCAATATTCAAGTGGACTACGAACATATGTTTTATAAAGCATAATCATGTGTTCAGCTTTTCTTGTTTTGAAGTGCCGTAACAACATTCCCATTTTTGCTTTACATTTTGCCAAAAGAATTGCTATTTGATCATTGCATAACATGTTCCTATTCATCATCACACCAAGGTCTTTAACTGCTTCCTTATTTGTGATTGTCTCATTATTAGGTCCCCTATTATTGCATATAGCTTTCTTTCTCTGTCTCCATAATTTATTGATTCAAATTTATCAGAGTTAAATACCATCCTATTTTTACCTCTGCCCAATCATATACTTTGTTAAGGTCTCTTTGTAGAGCGTTCCTATCTTCATCACTAGTAATTTCTCTACTTATTCTTGTGTCTCTGCGAAACTACTCACTACCGAATCCTTAACATTACTGTCTATGTCTTCAATCATATAACAAACAGTATTGCAGCTAACACCGTACCTTGTGGCACACCGGATATTACCTTGGCTTCATCCGATTTCTCGTCGTTTGCAATAACTATCTGTTTTCTGTTGGGTAAAAATTCTTTTAACCATCTTCCTACTTTATCCACGATAATTGTGTTTTCTAATTTTCTTCGCTAATATATTATGGTCTACTTTGTCAAAAAGCTTTTGCAAAGTCTAAATAAACCACATCTGTTTCATTTCCGCTTTTCATATTTTTGAATATGTTCTCACGGTGGACTAACGGTTGGGTTTGTGTACTTTTTCTGGGTACGAAACCATGTTGTCCTTTATTAAACAACATTATTTTTTATTTAAAATGTTTCATAATATTTTTCTTCATTACCTTTCATACACTTTCATAATATGTGATGTTAGACTCACAGGCCTATAATTACTTGCCTCTAGTCTTGATCCACTTTTGAAAGTAGGGGTGATATATGCTAATTTGTGCTCATCATAAATCTTGCCTGTATCTACACTTTGTCTTAATAATATTGCAAGTGGCTTTGCGATAGAATGAACTACTTTCTTTAACAAAATAGCAGGGACTCATCAGGCCCTGCAGCAGCTCCATTTTTTAATTTCATTAATAAGCCTCACAATATCAGCTTCATTAATATCTATGTCAGCTAAATATTCACTATTTTCATCCCTTACTTCTATATCATTATCTTCATTATCTATTCTAGGGGTGAATTCTCTCTTATATCGTTCGCCAATATGTTGCAAATTTCCGTTTTTTCATTCGTTAATCTCCCTTCAATTCTTAGAGGGCCTATTTCTATTCTTCTTTTATTCATCTTCTTCGCATATGAGTATAATAGTTTGGATTTTGCTTGATATTTAATAGGTTTTTTTTCTTCCAAGTCCCGTTTTTCATTTTCTTTTGATTGTATAATCTTTTGTTCTGCATTTTCTATCTTACTTTTTAGTTCTATAACTTTCCATGCATTTTTTTCTTTTGCAAGACCTTTTTTCCACTTTCTGATTTTCTGGAACAAGATCCTTCTGCCTCTTGGTATGCATGACTGATGTTTACTTTTCTTCTTCGGTATATATTTATCCACTATTTTCTCTAATATTTTATATAATATCTCCGTATTTACCTTTATGGTCATCACTTACGAAATGTTATCCCATCTTTGTTAATTCTTCATTTATTTCTGACCCATTTTATATTTTTACTGTAGAAGTTGTATTTTCCATATCCTTCCCACTTTTTCATTTCTTGCTTATCTCTGTTTTCACTTGCTTTGGAATGGACTGTTAATTCTATGACATTATGGTCTGAAATACTCGCATTATAAACTATTATTTCATTAACAAATAATTCATCTCGTTCACAAATACTAGGTCTAAAGTATTTTCCTTTCTTGTTGGCAGGTGATTTATTTGTTGAATGTTGTATTCTAGTAGCATATCTAATAGCTTTTCGAATTGCCTCTTATCTTCTGCACTACTATTACTCTCTTTTTTATATGTATAAGTACATCCACAATCTCCTATTCGTTCTTTCCAGTCTACGAAAGGAAAGTTGAAGTCTCCAGATAGGAGAATAGTCCCAGTCCTTGTGATTTCTACATATATCATCCAATTTTTCATTATTAAGTCAAACTCTTTAGTATTAGGAGGTCTATATATTACTATGTTCATTAATTTTTCAGATTCAAATTCTAACCGCTATTAGTTCACATTCTGAGTTACTATATTTCTCATATATTTTTCCTTGTTTTTTTGTCTTTCCCATATATTGCGGTTCCTCCTTGATTCCTATTTTTTCTATCTGATCTATAAGTTTGGAACCCTTTTATTTGATCATCATTCCCAGTCTCTTTGGAAATACCAGGTTTCACTTATATTCATTATATCTATTTGCTTTTCAATTGGGGCTAGTTCTTCTAAGTACTATTTTTATTTTTCTTTTGAGTTACTCGTAACTAAACCCTGCGCATTCATCACTATGATGGTTTGCGTGTTTTCTCCTTCATTTAATATTGGGTAATAATAAGGATTTTCCCATGTTTCTTTCCGTTCTGGTATGTTGTTCTTTTTTTTCATTTCCAGCAAATTCTGACATTAAAAAATCCAACTTTTCCATAATATTTGTTCTTCCTTCATCATAATTATTCATTTTGTGTCTGAATCTGCAATTTTCTCCATATCTGCAATATCCTCTTGCATAATAAAAACAGTTATTATCTCTTGAGTAGAATCTTGGAGCTGATGCATTGAAAATTTTTTTGCTGACACCTCTGCATATCTCGTTGATGGCTTGCTTTTTTTCTTTCTTTACCTGATATTCTTCATTCTCTCTTTATTTGTTTCTTTTCTTATTTTGGATTTTATTACTTGATTGGTTATTTTATTTGATTATTTTTCATGGCTACAGGGTGCATATATTACATTTTTTGTCGAACTTACATCCTTTTCCTTCTTTTAGGTTTTTGCATATTTTTGGATGTAGATCTCTGCAATCATCCTCATATCCATCTAGGTATGCACATTTACCTATATTTCATAGTTTGTGACATACCTTAGGATGTTTGTAGTAACATTTTTCTCCAAATCTGCAATTCCCTCTTTTCAAAAGGTTGCAGACTTTGTCTTTTTTGTATATTTTTTCCTCTTCCCGTCATTGGGTAGAGCCTCTTCGGCATTTTCTTTTGTGTTGTCATATCGTAATTTATTTCTTCGTAGGTATGCTGCTTTATAGCCTCATATGTAGTATCAATGAGTATCTCTGCAGCCATACTTTTATCTTTGTTGTTCTTTGTTTTCCTTATCTTTTTCTGTCATTTCAGTTTTGTTTACTTCTCTTAACGTTTTCCTTCTTTCTTCTTCTTCTTCTTCTTCCTTCTTCGTCTTCTTCTTCTTCTCTTCTTCATTCTTCAATCTTCAACTATTTGTACATTCAATCTTGATTTAATAACATTGTCTATCCATGGTAGACATGTTGAGCAAAAAATTCTTGTGTCTTTTCTCATATCTTGCATTACCTCAGCACACTGTGGATGGGTCGGAATGTTGCATGCAGCACATTTTCTGATTAGGTTTTGTGGATTAACTATGCTATACCACACCTTACACAGTTTACATGCTTTTGGTATTCTTTTTTCCTAATGCATCAATTAGGATATTCACAAGGTTCACTTTATTCATTTTCTTTGTCGGAATATGTTTGGTTTATGTATATTTTCTTTATGAGTCTCTTGACCACTTGGATTTTATTTGGAACTTCTTCAATTATTTTCAAGATGTTTTCAGTTGATTTGTTCCAGTTTGAAGGATTGTATCCTTCTAATATATCTATGAATGCTTTTGTATCTTTTTGGTTAGGACTGTTGCTGATTTTCATAGATCAGAAATGCAGTTCCCTTCCTGCTACCTCATCGTATTGCGAATCTGCCAAGCAAGCTAAATCTCGCCATTTCCTTTTTTTCCGCAGTTGGAACTTATCGCCAATCTTGTTCTGATTTACAGTATTTCACTTGATAAACTAACTTAGAAGACGCTTTTATCCTACTATTTTCACACTAATCTTATCCACCGATAGTTCACGACACTTCTAGATATTTCTCAAATTCTAGACGTATGTTAAACTTGTGATATCTGTTGATTAATCGACTTCGCGCAGGAACGTCTCACCAAGCAAGATGACTACTACTACTACTACTACTACGAGAGAGAGAGAGAGAGAGAGAGAGGAGAGAGAGAGAGAGAGAGAGAGAGAGAGAATTTTTATTTACTAGGCCGGGTAAAAAGGAAACTTAAAGAGTTACAATTATCGGAAGAAGAAGTCACTTACCTTTCTGGGACTTCTTACTCTGACGTACGTTTGGTATTTGACTTCACGGGGGCATTTCTGTTAGCATTTTTTTTGCGCGTGTGTGCGTGTTTCCAGAATTTAATCTCAATAAGTGATCCATGGTGATGGTTGATGAACCATGACCAACAACTTCCAGTAAGAATTTAACCCTTCCATTTGTGTTAAAGCTGTTTTAGACTTTTTCTTTTTTTTTGTTCTTGTGGTTTTATCTGTTTGTACCTGAGCATTGAACATTCAAGTCATTTAAATTCAACGAAACTTAACGCGTATTTTTAGTGTATGTGTAAGTGTTACAATAATAAAAATGGAATGCTAGTCCATATATATAAAAGACTAAAACTAAAGAGGTCAACCAGATTGCTTGCAGGAATGTGATCAGACTAGAGACGCTAAAGATGACGTATACAATAAGTATGTAGGCTAGATAACATGCCGTCACCTGTAGTCATTCAATTGTTTATAAACTTTAGTCCAAGCTTGAGACAAACACCGTGACCTATAGCTCAAGCGGCCTACGTGATCTGCTAGCGTGTCTCATTTTGATTGTGTGTTTCGTATGAAATAAACTATGTCATTTGTATGTATATTCATATGTTCGAACTACTGTCTGCTTCCTTCATAACTTGTAACAGAGAGGTAGACAAGCAGAACAGAGTTAGCTATCGTCATTAGAAGACCTGTATCTCTTTACCTAAGCTTTATCATGTAGAGAGAATAAGAATTAGCCATCATCATTGGCAGGAAGCGATCAAGCTATCGTCATAGAAGACTTGTACAATCATATCTGATCTTCACCATGTAAAACTTCAGAAGAATATATATATTTTTATACTTCGTGTTTTCTACAAGAACCTCCTCACCGAATCATCATGAGTTTTAACACCTCGTCGTCATAAACAAGAAGATAATCCCGACTTCGTAAGTGATCTACAAACCCCCCAATTCACTCCCATGAATATGGAAAGTGCATATACCAACCGACTTAGCGTAAGATTATCGCAAGTCTAACAGTACCTCATAGGGCGCCATATCATACAAGGCACAAGCCCTAAAAGCTGGTGGCAATGTACCAGAAGGACTCTACAACTTCTCCGAAGAAAAATCAGAATAATGAAGTATCATATAAGAACTCTTCAACGACGACGAAAGCAGCAGATTCTTCAAGCAACCTAGTATCATCGTTTAGTGAATAACTTCAAGAAACAAAACCGACGTGTCCTTTTTCCTACGGCAACGCAAGCTTCGTCTCTCTTAGAATCATTCAAGAAAACATCGTTAGTTGAGCGTTTCCTCCGGCACTTCAAGAAAACAAACCGAACGCGTCTGCAGCATTGGATCTTTCAAGGACTCGAATCATGAAACGAAACAACGCGCACGGAGGAAACTCAAGCCAAACCAGGTCATCCGCTAAATAGAGAAGGAGGACCAAGCAGTTGTGTCGTTATCGGAAACACCGTGACTTCCCACAAAAGCAAGCTAAGTACAATTTTTTATTCATTTGGAGTAACTTGAGTGTTTCCTTTGCAGGTCGAATTTCGTTATTCCTGTGGCTGAAGTTACGAGACATTCTTAATCTTACTTTTTACAGAAATTATCTACATCATTGAGATTTCGCTACTGCGAGTTTTTATCTTTGAGTGTCTGTTTCCAGAAGTTCTACTGAAATATCATAATCATATACTATGTTAATTTTATCATTTGGGTGATTATTAATCCCTTACGTAACAAATCATATTAAACAGTGAATATGCGTTTACGCAGTGGACGTCTGTATTTATACAGATGCATGGATAGGGTCGTTAAGCACCGTAGTGATTAGAAAACACACAAAAACAAGTGGAACACCCGTACAAATCTAGATAAATTAGAGGTAACACTATTTCGGGTCATGACAATAATTGCTCCTTTGCAAAGTCCCGATCGCAGTTTTAGCTTGGAGTTTTTTGAGTTATATAAAATATCGAACCTCATGACTCAACTTAACTTTAAAATATGGCTGGTTGCAAGGGATAACATGTCTGTAAAAAAACTTTCATCAGGCTAAATGCGCTGACCAGGATCCCTCACTATTTCAAATTTTAGCAAAGAATGAAGTACAAACAGGTAACTATTGAATGCAGTAGTGATAACTTGTCTTAATAGTAATCTCTCATGCCTATAGTTCGTCATTCATTGCTTTATACGTAACCAGCACATAATGCTAAAAACACACAATACGTTGCCGATTGGTAATAAAGAGAAGGATCCAAATTATTACAAAAAGAAATAGGTAAACAGTAGCCCTTTCAGAATCAAACAAAGAAAACTCGGTTACTGGGTTACCTAGTCAGACGGTCAAGGTCAGTCAAATTCCACACAATAAGCGACTCTAGCAAAAGAGTGGGGAAAAGCGATGTTTGGACCTTACATACCAAATATTTCTTTTTTGGAATTAAAAGGATTTTTCCTATGAATCACACGACTGTATCAAGTAATCAGAGCAGTTCTCGTTTTTTTTAATACATAAGTTATTATAAAGTAGTGGTGGATTAAGCCCGACTGTACGCGCCGTAAAAAATTAGAATATCTTGATTTATTTCATTAGTACACGTAATATCCTGAATTTACGGACTCACCGTCTGTTGTTCGAACTTCCCTAATGAGAAGTCCGGATAAGCGAGCGCTTACAGATACTCTATAGTTATAAAAAACATTGATCTGTATCTAGTGTAATTGTAAGATCTATCTAGGGGTATACTATTATCTTACATCCTGCAAAATAAGGCGTGTTTATCAAAGGAAAATCCTATAAACCTTCAAACATATTAAAATCCGTTTGAACAAAACTGAGACAGTTAATCAAATAATAACTTATATAAAGGAACTATACATTTGTATCATAAATGTAACATTGTTCAAATGACCCAACAGAATTCTCCCACAACCGCAGTCGCACTTTGCACGCAAAATCTCGAGAAGCATGCACCCTCGAATGTCTTAGTGCGTGTAAAAAAGACTTGCTGGGAAATGAAATAAATTTTAATCCTTCCCGGCACTCTGAAAATATAACGATTTCCTGCGAACAAAGCCCTAGACCACGGTTGACTAGCAGCAACAAGTTAAATCTAGTGATCCACAAACGTTATACATATCGTGGATACGGAAGGTTATAAATATTGCATTTTTTATTGTTGCTAATTTTAATCCCGCCCAACCAGTCGTAGATGAATCTCTCTGATAATCTATCTAAAGTAATATCCATAAAAATCATTAAGCAGAGGTGATTCAGCAGAAATTTTTGTTATCTTTTATCTGAATACCAGGAAGTTTCTCCACTAGCGAGTGATCTCTGGGAAAAAACGGATGTAATTTAACACAAAATACGGTCTAAGGACAAACATAAAGCTATATACGTACCTTCGTATAGATTCTCAATGAAATTTCAAAATAGAGATAAATGACGAAGTTGAAAAAAATGTTAGTAATAGGAGTCATTAGGAAATCAAATAAGCCCATATAATTTTTCCCTCAAATGTCATGCCATAAAAGATCGGACTTGGAGTATCTGCATAGATTCTGTCGCTTAAACAAGGAAACAACTCCCGATAGTTTCCAGTGCGATGTACCGACGACATCTTATCTCTGTTAGGTTAGAATAAATTTTTTTCACCAACTTGGACTTACTTAAATGCTTTTACCAGATACCATTACTAAGTGATTGTACCTCATACACCGTTTTCAGCACACCTCAGGGGACATTATCAATTTTTACGTATGCCTCCGGCTTACGTTGCGCCCCAAATTACAATATAGTGTGGAGACTTTTAGGGGATAACCTACATGCCTATAGGGATGATCTTGTAATCTTTTCTAATACCTTAGAAGTACATTCACATAAAGTAGAGC
This sequence comes from Macrobrachium nipponense, assembly GCF_015104395.2. Lineage (NCBI taxonomy): Eukaryota > Metazoa > Arthropoda > Malacostraca > Decapoda > Palaemonidae > Macrobrachium > Macrobrachium nipponense. The sequence continues at coordinate 102,174,382 of NC_087203.1, forward strand.
TAGTGCTACAGAGACAAGGACAAATAATCTCAGAGTAAAATATCTAAATGTGAGTTTTTTAAAACCGAACATGATGATCTAGGTTTTGTGTGTCCTAGTCAAGGTCTTAAAGTAGTTCCAATGGTAAGGTGTCGGCTATTCATAACTTTCCGGTACCTATTAACGTAAAAGGGGGATACAGCACTTTGGCGCTGTAGTGGGTATTACAATCATATGTAAATATGTAACTCTTCAATCATGACAGCTCCTTTAACAGATCTTACGAAGAAGAGCGCAGATTTATTATGGTCTAAAAAGCTTCAACAGGCAGGTTCGATATCTTAAAAGCGGAATAATGCAGCTCACCTAACTTAAAATCCCTGATTTAAAATAAGGAATTTTTTTTTATTGTAACAGACGCCTCAGACCAAGGGGTAAAAGGGGTACATACTTCAGTAATATGATAAACAGTCTTTCCTATAGCTTTTATTCACGTAAACTAAAGCTCTCTGAAAGTAAAAATGCAGTAATAGGCAAGGAAGGGCTAGTATCTTTAAAATCCTCTAGTACATTTTAAGTTCATAATCTATGGCTATCCTGATAAAGTCCTTACTGAACATGAGTCCTTTACCGAGTTTTTCAAAGGCTTTAATCACAGTCCAAAAAGAACTCGGTGACAAATGATCATTCAGGTCTTTGGAGCCAAGATAAGATATCTACCTGGGAAGCAAATATCATAGCTAACGCATTATCCCGCAATCCCGCACCATACAGCAAAGAACCATTAATTGGACTAAAAGATATAGAAACATCCGTGCCTATGTTAAAACCGTATCTAAACAAGAAAATTCCTTAACCCAAGAGATCGCGAGCATTGAATATCTGGTGGAGCGCAGAACTGTTACAAACTGAACAAAGCAAGAGTCAACAGACATACCCAAACAATAAACACTTCGAACGGAAACAGAGGTCAGCAGCAATAAACACCAACCAATAAACACTTCGAACGGAAACAGGGTCAGCGTCTAAGCAAAAACAATAAACACTTCGAGCAGAAACCCTAAAGCAAAAGTATATTTAAAGTATGTGTATCAGAATAATGTAATCAAATATAATATTATATGTAGGTCCGTGACGAGGAAAACCCGAAGAAACACAGCAGATGACTAACGACCAGGTAGTAGTAATAATCTCTTCATACCAATCGTCATAAACTGGTGCATTCCGTCATCCAGGGTTCCCTACTATGTACAGAAAGCCAAATCACTATTTTACTGGCCTACGATGCTTACAGATATAAAACGCACATAACTAATTGTAACACGTGTCATGAAAAACAAGGGATACACTAAGACACCTGTCAGTTTTAGGAGCCTATCCTGTGCCAAATCAATCCTTGAAAGAATATACGTAGAATTATTAACAGAATTACGAGTCTGACAGAGGGAATAAACACTTCTTAGTGTCAATAGTTCCTTGACACGTTATATAGAATTAATAGCACTAAAAACAAACACCGCAATTGAGTGCGTTAGGAATATTTATGAGTGCTAAATCAGTAAACATGGAATTCAACACATGATAATCTGACTCGGGTGGTGTAAATCAATAATAATCTCCATACACGTGGTGTGAATTCCTTTCCATTAAGAACCAATAATATATTTTATCACCCAGAGTCAATCGGTTTGGTAGAATAACGGATAATTAAATAGGAATGTCAATGTCTTACGAGTTACAACTCGTGATATTGGATCCGAACTGGATTATAGCGGTTCTCGCGGTTTTAAAATACCTTTATCATTTATATCTTGTATCTATAGAATTGATGCACAAGTAGCCTTATACGGTACGCCGCTAGAACACTTTTCCACATATTCAAGCCAACCATTAATTTATCAAATATATAAAAAAATATATATAAATAAATAAATAAAAAATAATAAATAAATAAATAAATATGGATACAAGTGTCAATATAATACTCCGTAAGAAGTCGGAAGGGTTACAAATTATAATAAAAAGGAATCACGATAAAATCAATAAGCAAACGTAACCATAGGTTAATTAAATATCCAAATATATATGCGTAAAAGATTTGAACTCTAACTTAACGCTTTAGTAATGACAAATAAGCTAAAAGTTCAAACACTATCCAAAACCTACTGACATATTGTCTGTCCCGGTGATTTATATTCGTAGTCAATGAAAAAAAAAATAATAATAATAATAAATAAATAAATAAGTAAAATAAAATAAAAGAGATTTTAAAGTCAGGAAGTCTAGAAGTGAAAATGTTATCTATGAATAATCCTATATGAATCTTATACAGGGGCTAATAATATATATGAATTTGTATGGAAACCTTTTTCATTAGTTTGAATAAGGAATTTAATTTAACATAATTACAATTATGCAGATTTCCAACATGCAAACTAATATATTGTTCAATTTTGGTACTGTTTTTTTTTTTCACATTCTTCTCATGTGGGTCGAGTATTAAACAAAAAAAACAAAAAATTTATCCTAAAGTCGTATCTCTTACAGCAAGTAACGTAACTCTTAAGCTGGTGACGACGTCATCAGTTCTAGAAGGTCTGTCACGTTTGCCGTATCAGCATTGATTCCTTTAACCTCAAATATCTGCTTGCACAGGCTTCATCTCGCGCTTGCAAAGCGATTGACTGGAGAAAGGAATGCTTAGCCCGAACTTCTCATGGGCAAGGCAGACTGTCTATCCGTATCGCAATGCAACTAAGGAGTTGCAATCATTTTAAAATTAATAAACAAAATAAGCAAATAGAATTTCTATAACAACAAAATGAATTAATTTTTCAGAACCTCATAGACATTTAGAAGTATCAAGATAGTATATGAAAGATTACTTGCAACATTAGCCTATTACAATTCAAGTAAAAACATTCATGGGAAATGTCACATTTTCTTGAAAAACCCAAAGTTTATTTAGAAATTAGTTACTAGTGGGTTTTTTTCGTTGCATCTCCTACCTATTAATAAAGTTTTTTAAAAATTAACCTCGAGATGCGCGCGGAAAATTGAATATGAAACTTTTGTTAGGCACATAGGATCAGATTTTATCACAACTTAATCAGTTAGCATAGAGAAATACAGAATCATGATTAATATTCTCTTTGACTCTTATGTTGCCTGGCAAATCTTACAAATAGCTCCGTTTTCCACTTCTTTGTCTAGTAATTTACTACCAGTAATATCGAATTTTCTTTGGGATTCGCATTGATATCTGTTTATTTTTTATAAATATGGATATTTTTACAGTCATCTAGACCTGGATAGGTTCACTCATGTTAATGCCATGGGATAAAAAAAGTTTTGTACAGCGGACTCTTTGAATTCCAAAATATCAGCGAATTCATGTGGGTTAAGTCGGTCTAAATGGCTCTCTCCCCTCCCTGTATTTGGATGTCGTCTGAATTTACTTTGCCCTTGTGACAAGTATAATTTCACTTGCAGGCTGATTAATGGAACCTGTTACAGTATCCTGCAGTACGAGAGTTTTACATCGCAACTTAAAAAAATCGTTCGTCGCTGCGGGACGACGGCAGTCGAGTAACAACCGCCTACAATGTGAAAGGAATAAGCACCATCATGGACTTCCCGTCGTTAATCTCGTTTTAAATGCGGAATGCTCCTGCGGCTGTCGGAAATCGACTACAAAAAAGGGACCCAAATACTTCTGACAATACGACCAGAAGGATATTCAACTCTACTTTGCTGGCGAAGGACTCGTGCTGGGGATGATTTTTTTCATCGCGAACGGAATCGTGGGTAGCTTAGGGATGGCAGAGAATAAACAAAGTATGAGCGCAAAATAGAACGTTTGACACCCGCCCAGGGCAAATTTTTCCAAATTTTCCCCTTGTTTTAACCCTGTGAAATTGGCCGTTCATTTGGCTATAGGTGGTTGTCTGGAACTGTGTAATGGACGAAAAGTTGTTTCGAAAGCTAGTTAAATGTGAAGTAGTATAACCTCGGTCATGTCTATATATGAAATGATCATAAATAACAGAATCGAATATATTTTTTGCGTGTACGCACTAGGAATCTATATATAAAATGATCATAAATAACAGAATCGAAATATATCTTTGCGTGTACGCAATAGGAATCTATTTAAAGTGCACATATATTAATCTATATGAATCCATATACATATGTATAAACAAATCAGGTAGCCTATAATCAATCTGTTACCTTTTATCTTACCAATATCTGCAGTTTACATATGAGTTAGTATATGGATTAATGAATCAGATATATAACATTTAGCATAAAAATCAACGAATCAATCAGCATAAACATTAATAATGTTATCAATTCATATATGAAATTTTTTATCAGTTAAAATATGATTTTTTATCATGTTAATCTTCATTCTATGCAATTGTCAGAGTACATTAGTATTTTCTGTAGCATATGTATCTTAATGAGATGAAGTGAAAAACTGTATCATTATATATCACGTGATCACATTATTTACCAATATCATTGTTTTATATTTTATTACTTGAATCAATTCATGTCACCATGAATTTTTATTTACTTATATGTATATATATATTCACATAGTGTCTGTATCACACTCCTATAAGTCAAATGCAAGTCAAGTTTGAGTAATATTCAGTAGTTGGTTTTGGTAGCTGACCGAGCTAATGTAAGTGTTTACATAATAAAAATATATATAAAAGACTAAAACTAAAGAGGTCAACCAGATTGCTTGCAGGAATGTGATCAGACTAGAGACGCTAAAGATGACGTATACAATAAGTATGTAGGCTAAGATAACATGCCGTCACCTGTAGTCATTCAATTGTTTATAAACTTTAGTCCAAGCTTCCTGCTTGAGACAAACACCGTGACCTATAGCTCAAGCGGCCTACGTGATCTGTAGCGTGGTCTCATTTTGATGTGTGTTCGTATGAAACTATGTCATTTGTATGTATGTTCATATGTTCGAAACTACTGTCTGCTTCCTTCATAACATGTAACAGAGATGGTAGACAAGCAGAACAGAGTTAGCTATCGTCATTAGAAGACCTGTATCTCTTTACCTAAGCTTTATCATGTAGAGAGAATAAGAATTAGCCATCATCATTGGCAGAAGCGATCAAGCTATCGTCATAGAAGACTTGTACAATCATATCTGATCTTCACCATGTAAAACTTCAGAAGAATATATATATTTTTATACTTCGTGTTTTCTACAAGAACCTCACACCGAATCATCATGAGTTTAACACCTCGGTCGTCATAAACAAGAAGATCAATCCCCGACTTCGTAAGTGATCTACAAACCCCAACCCAATCACTCCCATGAATATGGAAGTGCAATACCAACCGACTTAGCGTAAGATTATCGCAAGTCTAACATTACCTCATAGGGCGCCATATCATACAAGGCACAAGCCCTAAAATGTGTAGGACAGCCAAAAGAAAATAAATGTCAGTCTATTGTTTTTTCAGGAACACAAGCTACACGTATACATATAGTCCACTGAGTAATTATACGCTGACTTTATAATACGAATAAGATATAGGCAGTTCTTATTCCTTTGCTCCTTTTTTTTTAATGGTAATAGATCAGTTAATGTCGACCTTCTTGGTTTTACAAATACCAGATGAAAGTTGTCTTGCAGTGTATCAGAGAAAGTTAGTGCTGTTTTTTTTATATAAAGAAAAGTTAGCTGTGGCCTCGTTGTTTCATAGGAAGGTGCTCCATCTCTAGGTGAAACATGGAAGTTGCTCATCCTGCAAATAAATCTGTTAAATCTCTCGTTGATTGAGATCTTCCTATGGTTACGACGACGGATTTTTTATTAGGCACATCTACCAATTAGGAGACTCGGAAAACGTTAAATGTAATTGAGTCTACTATTGGCGTAACTGATTATAATCCTCCCCTTATAGGTTACATTACTCTTGTTTTTTTTTGCAGGATAGTTGAGATCCTATGATTGGTAGTTTCAGGTTCTTCTACATTTCACTTCTGTCCGCTGGTTCGAATCCACGAGAGGACGAAATTATTATCAACTAAAAAATTTACCCTCGGTCAACATATATGAAAATACATTAATTCCGATGTAGAGCGAATTGGATATTAAAGGACATTCGTAGCTTAATGCATAACATTGGCAAATTCATACACCTACACAGAAGGTTCATCTGCATTACGTCGAGTCTGCATACTACACCTTTTCACTTTCATTTAATTCTCAAATTTTAAGACGTTTCCTTTTTCAAACCTCTATAGTCCACTGCTATCTAGAACTTTTTTAGCTTTCTTCGTACGATTTTCTTTGTGAATTTTACCAGACTTGTCTTCCATTCTCTCCAGAATTGCAGAAACGGAGAAAATTGCAGATTCAGACACAAAATGAATAATTATGATGAAGGAAGATCAAATATTATGGAAAAAGTTGGATTTTTTAATGTCAGAATTCTGGAAATGAAAAAAAAGAACAACATACCAGAACAGGAAAAGAGACATGGGAAAATCTTTATTACTACCAATATCAAATGAAGGAGAAAACACGCAAAACCATCATAGTGATGAATGCGCAGGGTTTAGTTACGAGTAACTCAAAAAGAAAAATAGAGCACTTAGAAGAACTAACCAATTGAAAAGAAAAATAGATATAATGAATATAAGTGAAACCTGGTATTCCCAAGAGACTGGGAATGATGATCAAATAAAAGGGTTCCAAACTTATAGATCAGATAGAAAAAATAGGAATCAAGGGTGGGAACCGCAATATATGGGAAAGACAAAAAACAAACAAAAGAAAAATATATGAGAAATATAGTAACTCAGAATGTGAAACTAATAGCGGTAGAATTTGAATCTGAAAAATTAATGAAACAATATAATATATAGACCTCCTAATACTAAAGAGTTTGACTTAATAATTGAAAAATTGGATGATATATGTAGAAATCACAAGGACTGGACTATTTTCTCCTATCTGGAGACTTCAACTTTCCTTTCGTAGAATGGAAAGAACGAATAGGAGATTGTGGTTGTACTTATACATATAAAAAAGAGAGTAATAGTAGTGCAGAAGATAAGAGGCAATTCGAAAAGCATTAGATATGCTACTATACAACATTCAACAAATAAATCACCTGCCAACAAGAAAGGAAAATACTGTAGAACCTAGTATTTGTGAGCGAGATGAATTATGTTAAAGAAATAATAGTTTATAAATTGCGAGTATTTCAGACCATAAATGTCATAGAACAAATTAAACAGTTCATTTCCCAAAGCAAGTGAAAAACAGAGATAAGCAAAAAGAAAGAAAAAGTGGGAAAAAGGATATGGAAAAATACAAACTTCTACAGTAAAAATATAAAAATGGTCAGAAATAAATGAAGAATTAAACAAAGATTGGATAACATTTTCGTAAGTGATGACATAAGGGTAAATACGGAGATATTATATAAAAATATTAGAGAAAATAGTGGATAAATATATACCGAAGAAGAAAAGTAAACATCATTCATGCATACCAAGAGACAGAAGGATCTTGTTTCAGAAAATCATAAAGTGGAAAAAAAGGTCTTGCAAAAGAAAAAAAATGCATGGAAAGTTATAGAACAAAAAGTAAGATAGAAAATGCAGAACAAAAGATTATACAATCAAAAGAAAATGAAAAACGGGACTTGGAAGAAAAAACCTATTAAATATCAAGCAAAAACCCCAAACTATTATACTCTTATGCGAAGAAGATGAATAAAAGAAGAATAGAAATAGGCCCTCTGAGAATTGAAGGGAGATTAACGAATGAAAAAAAGGAAAGGAAATTGCAACATACTGGCAGAACGATATAAGAGAGAATTCACCCCTAGAATAGATATGAAGATAATGATATAGAAGTTAGGGACGAAAATAGTGAATATTTAGCTGACATAGAAATTAATGAAAGTGATATTGTGCAGGCAATTAATGAAATAAAAATGGAGCTGCTGCAGGGCCTGATGGAGTCCCTGCTATTTTGTTAAAGAAAGTCATTCTATCGCAAAGCCACTTGCAATATTATTAAGACAAAGTGTAGATACAGGCAAGATTTATGATGAGCACAAATTAGCATATATCACCCCATACTTTCAAAAGTGGATCAAGACTAGAGGTCAAGTAATTATAGGACCTGTGAGTCTAACATCAACTATGATGAAATAAAGTGTATGAAGTAGGGTAATGCAAGAAAAATATTATGAAACAGTTAATAAAAAATAAAAAATTTATTTGTTTAATATAGGACAACACGGTTTCGTACCCGGAAAAAAGTACACAAACCCAACTGTTAGTCCACCGTGAGAACATATTCAAAAATATGAAAAGCGGAAATGAAACAGATGTGGTTTATTTAGACTTTGCAAAAGCTTTTGACAAAGTAGACCATAACATATTTTAGCGAAGAAAATTAAAAAACACAATATCGTAGATAAAGTAGGAAGATGGTTAAAAGAATTTTTACACAACAGAAAACAGATAGTTATTGCAAACGATGAGAAATCAGATGAAACCAAGGTAATATCCGGTGTTGCACAAGGTACGGTGTTAGCTGCAATACTGTTTGTTATTATGATTGAAGACATAGACAGTAAATGTTGAGGATTCGGTATTGGAGTAGTTTCGCTGATGACATCAGAATAAAGTAGAAATACTGTGATGAAGATAGGAACGCTCTACAAAGAGACCTTAACAAAGTACTAGATGGGCAGAGGTAAATAGGATGGTATTTAAACTCTGATAAATTTGAATCAATAAATTATGGAGACAGAGAAGGAAAGCTATATGCATATAGGGGACCTAATAATGAGACAATCACAAATAAGGAAGCAGTTAAAGACCTTGGTGTGATGATGAATAGGAACATGTTATGCAATGATCAAATAGCAATTCTTTTGGCAAAATGTAAAGCAAAAATGGGAAGTTGTTACGGCACTTCAAAACAAGAAAAAGCTGAACACATGATTATGCTTTATAAAACATATGTTCGTAGTCCACTTGAATATTGCAATATGATATGGTACCCACACTATCAAAAGGATATTGCACAAATAGAGAGTGTACAAAGGTCCTTTACAGCTAGAATAGAAGAAGTTAAGGACCTTGACTACTGGGAAAGACTACAATCCTTAAAATTATATAGTCTAGAAAAGGAGAAAAAGAGAACGCTACATGTAAAAATTCAGGCATTTTTTTTTTTTGGAAACAGATAGAAGGAATACAGAAAAATATCATGGAACTAAAAATATCAGAAAAGAGCAAAGCAGAGGTAGATTAATAGATGCCAAAACTATACAGGGAAAAATAAGGAAAGCACAGGACATTAATCCACTACGCACCAGCATCGATAATGCAGCGTCTATTCAATGCTTGGCCAGCTCATCTGAGGAATATATCAGGAGTGAGCGTAGATGTGTTTAAGAATAAGCTCGACAAATAATCTAAACTGCATCCCACACCATCCAAGATTGGAAGATGCAAATATACCGGAAGATGTACTAGCAACTCTCTGGTAGACATTAGAGGTGCCTCACACTGAGGGGACCTGGGGCAAGGGCAACCCGAATGAACTGTAAGGTCTGTAAGGTAAGGTCACGTAACCAACCCACCTAGAAACGAGGACCTACGATAGCCGTTCTTTCCAATTCCCCACCTCGTCATTTCTCACCCTTTCATGACCTTTCAACTTTCACATTATACTACTTCGGATTCTGTATACATTCTCTTCTTCTTCTTCCCAAATATTTTTCGATTTCCCTGCTAACATCTCTTCGACTATTTGACTTGCGCCTTCTCTCATGAATATTCTCATGAGCTATTACGTAGTAATGCAAAGCTCGTAACAAACGTACTAAATATTTTTCTTGCACTATAGTTTCGTGTTCGAATTTATTTTCACTCGATCGTGAAGTGTTTTTATGCTTATACACGTAAAGAAGTTTTTTTTTTTCTTCTTTTATTAACGAAGCGTGGAATTCATGTCGATGGCACAGTCAGTTCTCGGAGACTATTGACTATTTGACTCTTAATTGCTCCACTTTCGCTTGTCCACGCTTCGATTCCGGGAACCAAATACCCAATTCTCTCTCTCTCTCTCTCTCTCTCTCTCTCTCTCTCCTCTCTCTCTCTCTCTCAATTCGGGATGAAGATTCTTACAAAGTGTAATTTCGATTTTTTTTTTTTCTTTTTTTTTTCTAGGTTAAAGTTGATTTTTGGGAATAGGGAATTTTTTTACATATATTTATTATTGTCATTATTTTTTACAACCTTGCTAGAATCAGCTAGAATCTGCAACCTCAACCTGACCCTGCTACCCTGTTCTTAGGATTCGATTTCTCCTAATTAGTATCTTTGCTGTGGATTGTCATTGTGCTCTCTGGATGATATGATACAGCCACTTCAGCTTGCTATATTCTCCTTATTTCTGTAATTAGATACTTTTCTTTCTACCCTGTTGCAGTTGTGTCCTGTATCCATGGGTAAAGCTATTGACCAAGTTTAGATCCAGTCTTCGAACCTAGTATATGACATTATCAATCCTTATACCATAGTCACAGAATACCTAGCTTTCTCTCTCTCTCTCTCTCTCTCTCTCTCTCTCTCTCTCTCTCTCTCTCTCTCTCCTGCATTTTTTTTGTTGGGGTGGGGTGTTGTACATGGTGTATTCTGTACTTGGGCATGCTGTGTTCATTGCATTTCTTCCAGTGAAAAAAACCATGTCGACTGTGTAATGCCTTTTCTTGTGTTTATTTTGAGCTAATGCTGGCAATTCACTTATGGTGTAGTTGATGGTCTCCATGATTTGTTCACATTTGTGGCATTTGGTCATCTGTTTTGTTTTGTATATAGCACAGTATATCGTGTATATAGCGCTTGCTCTTGTGCTGCCATCAATGCTTTCATTCTCCCTTCTGACCTCTGACCTAGTTAGTCATTGACAAACTGCCATCTCCGCCTAAACAATCCAGAGTCTGTCTCAGTACTGTCTTGAATTTTATTTGTTCGCCATTTCTCTTTCCTTTGACTCGTGATCACTTTCCTTATCGACAGAGATGAGTTTTTCATTTCAAGCTGTTGTGAGTCTTTCTTCTTTTCTGTACTCCTATCTTGATGTTGATACAGCCATCCACACTTTGCATTCCTCATTCCTCCTCTTTTCTGCTTGGAAGTAGATCCTTTCCATTCTTGCTCTTGGATAATGCCCTAATAATGCTCATCAGTTTACTGATTTTTCTGTCCACGTTATCTAGGACCTCATTTGTCCAGTCCACTGTTATCTGCTACAGGATAACCCATATACTAATTACCTTCACAGTGTTTCCATCAATGACCTTTGACTGTAGTATTTCTCTAGTCATGAAGAAGTATTTCAATCTGATCTGTACTTTTATTTCTTGGTATTTGATTATTGCCAGCCCTCAAGATTCCCGGGTATTTTGTTCCCAGTCTCCTATTGTTGTTGTTCTTGCGTAAAAGGGTATAAAAATGCTGCTGAAACATTAGTGTTATTCCAAAGTTTTAGCCTTTTCCCTCTCTTGTGAAAGGTAACGAATGATATTATTAACAGCGTGTTATTTTAGATTGCTCTGTAGTGGAAGGGATCGTGGCTTTGAAGTTAAGCCTTTAATAGATTCTTGCCACAGGCCTTTCCAAGAGAGCATTACAAATACGGTTTATTTCTTTTCGTGGTCAAGTATTAAAGCCTGGGCAGACCTCCTGAAGCTCTTTCTTTCTCTTTGCCAAAGTACTGAAATGCTTAACATTAAAGTATTCTTGCATTATACGTAAATGGTATTCATTTGATAGCAAGCAACATGGACTGACTGCAGAGAAAAAAGTAAATTATATTCCCTTTGTTTTTATTCATTTGCATTAACTGTTTTTGGCTTTTGTATGTTTCCTTATATGAGTTCTTCTCGAGTATGAGTTAGTCTCTCTCTCTCTCTCTCTCTCTCTCTCTCTCTCTCTCTCTCTCACACACACACACACACACACACACACACACACACACACACACACACACACACACACACACAACGCGCTAGTTCCCTTTGCAAATACAAGCCATATGATGTTAGCACCATACCTTTAATCTCTTGAGAAGTCCTATCCGTCGTATGTGACATCAGAGATGAACTTTTTTTGATATCTGATAAAGATATTTCAAGGTTTATTTTATCGATATAAACACTGTTGTTAGTGATAGTAGCAGTAGTATAACTGCCGCTGCGTAGTTGTATGAAACGAAATGTTTATTACTGAATGAAAAAATATTTATCTGGTGTACCTAGTGGGCTTCCTTTTTTCTTATGAACAAAGGTTCAAAAGATCAACTTGTTTAATAGAAATTATTACTGGTATTGAGTTTAGGTACATTGTCATCGTTGTATGTAAAAGTACACAATATGTTTTTAGCCAAATTAAAAAGACAGTTATTACATTGCATAGCACTTTAGTGGAATCTCATCTAAATTTGCGATGCCCAAGTTCAGTGGCTAAGGGAATACTGTGTTGTATTTAAAAATGGTGCTCTTTTGTGCGGCGAAAGCGTTCTTGTCTTTCTCTTTGGAGATATCTTGTTATATTATAACTACTTTTTCACGTGTATCTGAATGCTATAACTGACAGTTAAATGAGAATACTGAACGTCAACTCACTAACTGAATTTAAATTACTGTCTGTGAGTTGCAATCTACCACAGAACGATACGTAAGATTTTAAATCCTGTTTGAGAGCTGAAACTCAGTCCATAAAATAAAATGTAAAATAGATTATAATGTGACCAATACTGGCATAGGAGGGAGTTTCCTATGGAGGCTTACCTAAGGCAAAAAGCAAGTGGGCATAAAAGAGTGTGATGGTAACTATAGGAAGACACGAATTCACTTAGAGCTGAAGTTCACCCCATTTAAATTTTAGTGATGCCATTCCGTGTTACGTATATTCATATATTCTCTGTACCCAAATGGGGTCATAATAAGTGCTTGAGCTCCTTGATCCGTATAGAAAATGTCACTTGGGTTAATTCATTTCTCCGAATATTGAAATCAAACAGTCCTCTTAATTGGCAGATTATGGATAAGAGTGTCCCGAAGATTTTATTGCAAATTAATTCTGTATTCTAATTCCAGTAAAGGACTTAGGCTGACATGAAGATTTAATTGTTCAAAAAAAAAAAAAAAATTAATTCTGTATTCTAATTCCAGTAAAGGACTTAGGCTGACATGAAGTAGGACTTATCAAGGAAGTGGCACTTACTGTCGTTTATTTTAACATTTTAATCATAACCACAGAAAATGAATCGGAATGGTTCATATCCATACCTTGGAACTTATACGGAAGCCTACCGATAATGATAGGTAACGTTATGTCGGCTGTAGATGTCACCTCTCTTTCTCCTTCGACCCTTCATATTGACAAGAATGATAGTATTTGAACTATATAGGTTACCATCAGTTACAAAGCTACCTCTTCAGCTACAGAACTGACTCCTCACACAAATAACATTCTTAGATCTCCTGTGCTTATATTATAATGATAAACAGTGCAGGAGGTATAATTATCACGAGCAAATTTCTTTGTCCTAGTTCGTGAGTTTCCTGTGGAAAATTTGAGCTGATTTACGTTACGTTTCGTGGTCATGAAATTCCTACTCACAGAGAGGGTTCATGAAAATCTCTGAGCTATCAGTGGCGTGGTCGTATGGTCTTGACCTGCCACCTCGGTTGCCGCGAGTTCGTTCTCGGGCATTCCGTTGAGGTGTGAGAGATGTGTATTTCTGGTGATAGAAGTTCACTCTCGACGTGGTTCGGAAGTCACGTAAAGCCGTTGGTCCCGTTGCTGAATAACCGCTGGTTCCATGCAACGTAAATCACCATACAAACAAATGAAAATCCCAGACAAAACGACGGTTGATTTACCAATTTCATGGCATTAGAGCAGTATAGCTCCCATCGCAAGCCATATCATATCGCTGGGTTTTAAGGAGAGTCTCAAGACCAACTTTGCTTGCCTGTCTCGAGATAAGGCGGTTTGTAGGAGAGATTGGATGTGCCACTCAGTGACTGTGGGTATTCGTCACGTGGGAGGATGGGTGTTTTCATTTATATTAATAATAATATATATATATATATATATATATATATATATATATATATATATATATATATAATATATATATATATATATATATAAAATGATTGGAATGACACTAAAGAACAACATGGATACGAGAGCAAACAACCAAAGTAGAGGATGTTTTTACAAGTGAGAAAAAGAAATGGACGTAAAATAAGAGTGTCAGATAATAGCTGGACGAATAGAGTAATAGAATGGGTCCCTAGAGATTGCAAACGAAGCAGGGAAGGTAGAGAAGACTGTGGATCGGTCAGCTAAGAAAATTTGAAGGGTATAGAATGACATAGAAAGACCATGAACAGAAGGGAGTGGAAGGAGATTTCGGATGGCCTTTGTTCTGCAGTGACTAGCAACGGCGCTGATGATGATGATGATGATGATTTATTTTATTTTAAACACATTATATATATATATAATATATATATATATATATATATTATATATATATATATATATATATATATATATATATATATATTATATATATATATGTATATATATATATATAATATATATATATATATATATATATATATATATATATATATATATAGATTGATCAAGTGCGAATGTTTTTTGCTTTTATATCGAACCGTTTATTGTAAGCCTGCTATTCTGTATAGTTGCATCTGGATTACAAAAAAACATACTCCAAAACGTATGACACACCCAATCTGTAACTTTTATGATACGTACTTATTTGTCGTCTTCTTAAGGTCTGATTGTAATATTCTCTCTCTCTCTCACACACATTTATGTAATGTTACTCTTGAATCTCGGAGGCTTTTTGCTAAGTGCTAGACGTCACACCGGCTTCCTAAAACGTACGAGTATAAGACTCAAGTTTTTCGTCTGCTAGACAGATGTCAATTATAGCATAGCAACGTCCTCTGACTGTCACATTCAGTTTCTTGCACCACTTGCTGGACTGCCTCAGCATCCATTATTACTCTCTTTTGTATGCTGGTGATTTCCTCGGAAATCTTACTCCCAGTTTATTTGCCCCTGTTTAGTTGTCTTTCGTACGTTCCTGGTTTTCCCTTTTCCCACTTCGTAATTCATGATGTTTATTCTGATTTTTTTTTTTTATAAAGGCCGATGCGTTCGTGTGAGACAAATTACACACACACACACACTTACACACACACACACCACACACACACACACACACACACACACACACACACACATATATATATATATATATATATATATATATATATATATATATATATAATATATATATATATTATATATATATATATATGTATATGTGTGTGTGTATAATACTTCATTATTTTAACTTATGTACAAATTATGTGTATAGTTGTAAAGGTTTCCGCTGAGGAGATATTGGGAGAACGTATAGTATTTACATTTCATTTACGTATTTATCTTCTAATTATAAGTTTCAATGGAAACAAATTTAAAGCTGCTAGCATCATATGCAGCTTCAAGCTGCATGAGTCATGTCCCACATACTTGTAGTTACCCTTTAACGTGAAAAACTGAGGTCTGAAGCTGTGGTGCTGTGTTTTTTTAGGCCATTCGTGATGTTTCCATTGTCACCCCTATTTTATGCGTTAATTTGCTCACAGTGTCCAAATCTACATGGGCCTTTGTCGTGTTGTTTGCAGATCAACAGTCATAACACTTTCTTTTATTTTATTTGAGCTGGCATTATTACTGTTATTGTTATTACTACTGCTACTGTTGTTGTTGGTTGTGGTACTGTTACTGTTGTTTTCGTTGGTGTCTTTATATTCAGGTTTTGCTAATATTGCCATATATGTATGTATGTATGTATGTATACTTACATGCATAAACAGATTTTTCTTTCATTTCCATTTTTCATACTTGTATTGGAAGGGGGAAGGGTTCCTTATGGCATAATATATAGGTTTACCTCCGCTTGTTGTATGTTAAGGTCCAATTAACCAGTTTTCTTTATTTGCCAAGATCATCATACAATGTTTATATTGTCTTCATTTTTTGAAGGCTCTTGACAGAGAGAGAGAGAGAGAGAGAGAGAGAGAGAGAGAGAGAGAGAGAGAGAGAGAGATTTGGCTTCTTACATGAAACCTTGGAAGTCACTCCTTTGTCAGTCTAATATAATCCTCGTTGGCTGTTATATTGGCACTTTTTGTAGCACCCGGTTTTTAATCTCACTTAATTTTTCGTTGATGAAGTCTCACCTTTACAGTTTTTATGGTCGTGCAGCGTATCTAATTATAGTGTACATTTTTCAGCAGCTTGGTGATTTATATAATCAGTATCACGAAGTATAATGTCAAGGGGTATCGAAGTGAAGAAAAAACTCTTGATGTGGGTTCACAGGACGTTTGGTTATCGTTTTTGATGTTGCTTTGAAAAATATGTTTAGTGGTATTTGAAATATATTTTTATGTTTTTCAAAAATATATTTAATACTATTTGAAAAATATTTTTAATGTTTTTCAGAAATATATTTAATGCTATTTGAAAAATTGTTTTAATGCCATTTGAAAAATGTATTTAATGCCATTTGAAAAATATATTGAATGTATTTTGATGCTATCTGATAGTACTGAGTGACGCCCTGGGTTCCAGCCTAAATTCCGTATTCCATTTCATTAGACAAAGTGATGCTCGTCACACCGTAGTATATAGTGGAACTGAGGGTTCGTTGCACTTTACGTCATTCATGATGAATTTCTGCGGCTACAACGAAAAGATAGTGTTTTAACAAATTTCATCAGGAGAAGGGAAAGACCTCACATTAATCAGAGAATGTAACCTATGAACTGAGTCGTATGAATATCCTTTCAAAGAGCTCAAGAAGATTCTGTTTCATTATGATGTCAGATGAATCGCAAATAAATCTAAAATCTACAACTGTTATAAAGTTGGAGGAGGACTAATAAAGAATAAGAGATGATGATCCACCGTGAGAGGAATAAAACAGGAAATATACTGGTTAATATTTTTAAAAGTACAAACTATATCGATCTTGAAGACCAGTTGTGAAAAACACTGAATCTAGATCTGTGGCGCTAATTCTTTATATTTAAAACTATATCACCGAAAATTATATCCAACAGAAGTCTCGCAAGCTCCTGTGATTCTGTATCCTACTGCACCTTCGCATTCCTTTCTACCTTTTCACTCCTATTTCATCACTCGCGGCCCGGCTCTTCTGACCAGCTCGGATATCGTATTGACTGGCTACCGCCGAAAGTCTACCTCCTAATCCCACGGGCAATGCAGGAGAGAGAGAGAGAGAGTGAGCTAAAATTCTTATTAAGGAACACTACTGTCTCAAAAATAATTTTGATAACGTCTTCAATGTAAAAATGAATACACATTTAGTATTGTTTTGGATTCATGAATGTCAATTTCACAAGCAAAAGCAATGGAGAGCATTTCGTTCGAAATCTCAGTATTAAAACCTTCTACCCTGAACGCACAAACTGAGCATTTGAAATTCCTATTTCCCGTTCACGAATACATCTATTTGCGAGTGGCAAAGAGGGAACCACGAGGATTTCCGTATTGCTTCTTCCCTTTCTTTTCCTCTTGAATAAATACCACTAACAAAACATTTTATTTGTGACGTGGCGCATTTGTTACTTCGTTTTATTTCAGAGTGATAATGCTTATTTGCAAAGGGATTTTTATTTTTTTTCTCTCTCAGATAAATACATAACCACAAAGTGTATACGGACACAGTGCACGTATGTGTTGCTGTCATTTTTTGAGATAACCGAGTATGCTGGATAGTGCACCAGTCTTTCATAATTGACTGTAATTTCTGTATTATCATCTATTTATTTCTGCACTGCATTTTTTTTTTATCCTGTTGCATATCTCTATTTTGTGATGTTCTAATATTCTTCACTTGGTTCTTCTTTATGTGGTGAGAAAGATGTATGTATTCTATCTTTTTTATAGCCTTGCTCCTCTTCTCTCTCTCTCTCTCTCTCTCTCTCTCTCTCTCTCTCTCTCTCTCTCTCTCTTTACATTACGTGTTTTTCTTCCTTAAGTCGTAACTCGTCGCGGTGACAGTATTTCTCTCTTCTAACTAGGTGGTATTCTCAGTCAAGACTGATATCTCTCGAAGGCTTCCGTACAATTTTATTTTTTTAGCACTGTGAATAATTGAGACTGCAGTACGATTTGTTTGTTAGACATTTATTTCTATATTGTGACAGTATCTTCCCGTTATATTGTTTGCTATATCTACCATTTAGCTTCGAATAGGATGTTCGGAATTTTGAAAAAATTGGTTGTTAAAGCTGTAGTCTTACACTGGGTGATGTTAACGTAGACCTTTTGAATGTGAACGTCGTTTATTATACTAAATTAAGAATGATAAAGTGAAAATATTTTATGTGTGATGTGTTGCTCAGGAATTTATGGAAATAACATCCAACGCAGACCAATACTTATGATCTGAAAAGTTATGTCGAATAGTACGAATATGCCGCAATGTGTCCCTTCCTCTTCATGAAAACATTGACAACGCATCGAATAGAAGTTTTATGCCTACATTGGAACCCTGGAGGCCATTATGCATGAATTCGTCTTTTATCTTCTCTTCATGTTCGAAAGCCGCTGCACACTAGGTCTGGGCAAAAGAAAAAGAATATATTTACCGAAGAATAAAGGAACAACACATTTCCATGCCTGAAAGTTTTTGATGGAATAATCTCCTATTATGCATATTTTATTCTTTTTTTTTGGTTCGTGTTTTCTAGTTCCTATTACTTTGTAAGATACATTTTTAAGCATTCCTAGAAAATGTTTACGTTTTAAAATTGATTGTTGATTTCATGGTGCGCTGGTCTTATCATTTTTTTCCCTATTGTTCATCTCGCCATCTCACTATTCCAGTATTTTTTATTTATTTTTCAACCATTCAGTTGTAATGTTTGTAAGTACTCCCAGTGGATTAGCATGTTGATGCTCATGCCCAGTTTGAAGGGCATGACTTCCAATTAAATTGCTACATGCCTCTATTTCTGAAATCAATTTGTTATTGACATTTTAAGCCTTTTAGGGAAATCCATATGGGTTCTAATTAAATCTCTCTCTCTCTCTCTCTCTCTCTCTTATTTTCACTCACAATCAGTTGATTATTGTTAGGTACATGATTTTTGCACCTCTTTCATTATTGCTACTGTGTTTACACACATGTATATACACACATACATACATACACACACCACACACACCACCACACACACACGCACACACGACACACACACACACACACACACACATATATATATATATATTATATAATATATATATATATATACATATATATATGTATATATGTATGTATATATGTATCTATATTTGCCTTATGCAAGTTAAATCTTTGCAACTACATCATTCCACGGGGTCAAACAATCAAACAGAATATCTTAGTCAGTTCGTTTAGTTATTAATGGTATTAAAGAAAACTTTAGGGAATTTGCTTTCAGGACACTTCAAAGTCTGTGTGAGCTCATCATACAACCATTGTTCACCCGCTTTTGTTTAAAGGATCCTGAGCAAACTTGACCTTGGTCTCTCCACTTGCTCGTAACTTTATTTTTTTATCCTCAGTGGTAAACATTCGTTTAGTACGCACTGTTGTTTTTTTTCTTCATGTGACGTTTTAGTCTTCGTGATTTGGCACCTCTCTCTCTCTCTCTCTCTCTCTCTCTCTCTGAAAAGGTGGTGTCTTGGCTGGGATTTTAGTTCACAGTTGAATCTAAAAATAAGCGCTGTCTTGGAAATGTAACTACCCGATGAATGCCAAGTTTAAGATGTTAATTTGATGTCATATAATTACCATAGGGGCAGAGTTGATTGATGCCGTATTAATACCATTGGAGCAGAGTCTCAGTGGCGTGGTCGGTATGGTGTTGGCCTGCCACCTCCGTTGCACGATTTCTGCCGGGACACATTTCCATTGAAGGATTAGAGATGTGTATTTTGGTGATAGAAGTTCACTCTCGACGTGGTTCGGAAGTCACGTAAAAACCGTAGGTCTCGTTGCTGAATAACCACTGGTTCCATGCAACGCAAAACACCATGCAAACAAACAAAATACCATAGGAGCAGAACTTTAGCCGATGGGTTCCAGTTGATGGGTTGCTTTTTCGGGTAGTGCTCGCAGGTTTTCCCAAAGTCTAACTCCTTAAGTTTTAAATTACAATCGGCTTCGTGATTGACCTGTAACAGAAGGACAAACATCACTTCGTAACTGATGTCCGCCTTTTCTGTTCAAGTAACTCACACTCATCCTTTCAAGTTTCGCCTTCTTTAGTGTCAGGTTATCGCTTTACTCGCTCTTTCTGTTTTAGTTTTGAGATTTACTTATTTGTGTTATCTTATAACATGTCAGTTATGCCCTTTGTTGTCCATATACCTGAAAGAGGAATTTCCATGAAGCGATATTGTTTTCAGTATCTAGGCTCGGTAATCAATGCAGTGGGTGATGTAAATAGATAGTTTAACCATCACATTCAGTATAAATCACAAAACAGCTTCCATTTAGTGATAATATGTGAATGATCAGTTAGGATATCATCTTTCATGAGTAATTAACTTAAGTAAAACAGTCTATGGTTTAATCATGCCGGTATCAACTACGAAACTGTTGCGGATTTGATATTAGTGTTGATAGTACAGCACTCCATAAAATTCAGACGCACAGATTGCATCTAGTATTATCATCGATTCTTTTTCACATTTAACGTACTCTGCAATCATAGTTCATTCTGGATGCAATTTGCTCTGAATTGTTAGCATTAATTGCTGCATAACTGAAACAACATAAATCCGCTGTTGTCGCTTGTTGTTGCAACAGCGGGCTAAAATGGGCCCGCCATCTGTTTAGCTATTCAGCGTTAAAATTAATTCCCGTGCCAGTGCTTCGGAAGTGATCTAGCTGTAAGTTAGTTGATAACGACAATGCCCACTAATTGCCTAATGATATCCTCCAGCATGGCAGCTAACGATAAGGGGTCAAGCATTTTTACCAATTTACAAAGTAATATAAACAAGATTAAAATGAATAAGTCTACATTTGCTTTACTTGATTTTTGGTTTTGTCTTAGGAAGCTATGGGTGTCTAAACACCAGTTACTAAATTATGCGTGTTCATGTGGAATCCATCCAGTAACTTAAACAAAGGAAAGGGTTCTTGGTACAAGATTAGGGTGTATATTTTCAAAAGATTAACTGTACATCAGTCCTAATAACCAGCTCATCAGTTACCAGATGAATTGCCGTTCATGTATTACTGATATTGTTCTTTTCCAGTTATACCATACTCCTAATGACCAGCAAAGCTAGCCAATCACGAAATAAATTTTTAAGTATATTTTATCTTCCTTTTTAAGAAATCTTAATTTTCTCACCAATAAAAGCCTGATGTAATATTCAACACTCAAATCGTAAAATGTAACTCATCAGGTCATTTGCCTTTCAAACATTTCATCCTCAAATAATGAAAGAATTCTAGGGTGGACCATTTCTGACCCATTTCTTTCATCCAAGTTTAGGTTCACGTCTTTCAGACTTTAGGTTGGAAATATTGAGCGTTGCATCGAGCCTGAAGTGAAAGGTTTTTGCGTAGTGCGAGCAGATTATTCTTAGGGTGGTCGCTCCATCCAAGTAAAATTAAAGGAGAGTATTATGAAGCAAGGTGGGAGTCCTTTGAGTTTAAAGGGCCACCTGCATGTTTTATATAGTGTGCCCCCGTATTCGCGGGGGATGCGTACCAGACACCCCCGAATAGCTAGAATCTGCAAATATTTAGAACCCCTATAAAAATGCTTAAAACTACCTATGTTGTTAGTTCAAACTCAAGAAAAACCCACTAAAAATGCTTACACCTGGTTTATATTTATAGTTTTATCAGAAAACGTGCATTTGATCATGAAATTGACATGAAAATACAATAATCAGTGGATATTTCTCATAGAAAAATACCTCGAATATGCAAATTTCCCGTGAGAATAATGGGTATGTATGGTCAATAGAGAAATCTGCGAATATGTAGGTCCACGAATCTCGAGAACGTGAATACAGGAGTCCACTGTGTCTATATATATATATATATATATATATATATATATATATATATATATATATATATATATATATATA
>NC_087203.1:102201690-102204190 GCF_015104395.2 Macrobrachium nipponense
AGTAAATTCTGTAGTAATTCATGACACTACACTGCAATGTCCTTCTTGGAATTACAGGGAAACTCGTTTGTGCTGCACAGGCAAATAACCCCCGTCATCAATTAAATAGTAACTCGGTGGCCTTTCAAGACTCGGCATATTCGAGGAAGTCATTGCAACCAAAGGTAAATTGTCCTGCCTTTCCAGGAAGATGGGGGAAATTGAGTGAGGCAGTGGACGGCGCTACTCTTGCATAAATGATACAAGCCCAGGAAGGTTGTGGGGATGTTTATTGTGCAAGACCGTGTAAAAGGAACTTTTGAAAATGCTACAACTAGGCGACTGACAGGAAAACCAGCAGGAGTTGCTAATGAAGAATGAAGCAATTACGCCGCCTAATATTAGCTCAAAGAATTTTGTACGCCGTTTCCTGTAATATATAAATTGCGGCATTCGCTATTCAAAGTGCAAGTTCACTTCAGAAATTCCTTTATTATTTTTTTTTTTTACCACTCGAATGGCGGTTACAACAACGCCGGTAAAATGTTCCACTTTTGTCTTGTCAACTATTCTTTTCTCCCATTCGTCTTTCGACCAGCGCACTGAGTGGACCTTTCGAGGGAGGATTGGAAAGCAGGTTTTGCAGCTGACCCCTCATCTTCTTGTTCTTTCTATTGTGTTTTGCTCTTGTCCAACTTACTTCGCGTGTTGAGTTAAAGATACAGGAATTTTAGTTAGGTAAGATACCTAGGATAAATTTATTAGAATGAAAAAAGTAAAAAAACAAAAAATAAAATCATATGCATGTTAAAAAATATAGAAAACTATTTTCTGGACCCAATATAGTGTATTTCTTTTCATTTTTCGTTGGGTGAACATACTATTTGACTGTAGATTTTAGGACGCGCCCCAGTACGCTGGAGGTCGGATCACGCCTTGTTATATAAACGAAAGCCTTAGTGTTTCAAGATACAAGCTACATATTCAATAAAAATAGAAATGCGAATCACCTGAGATAATCATTAAAAGGCGAACAAACAAAACATAACACAAGAAACACCAGCAATATACCGAGACCTTGATGGGCCACTAGATTCTTGAAAAAACGTTGAACGAAAACAATACAAGATAAACATTTCAAAAACGGATACGCTCACTCTCTTTCACTTCTATATTAATCACAGATGCAGCCGCAACGATGACTTTAAGGAACAGCTGCTTATTCTTTATTCGGAAACAGTTTCCCCTCCAACGGACGGACTGGTTAGTCTCATTTCCGAAGCGGTGGTGTAGCCGGAAGGGAGAAGAGGAAGGTTTCTTATGGGATCGTGCAGCTCTCTCCTTTCGATCAGGCGTTACGGAATTTTCGGGTTTTGTTTTGGTTTCGGTCCTTCCTGGAGTGGTCTCGTGAGAGATTTGTTTTCTCTCTTTTTTTTATTTATTCTATCTTTCTTTCCTCAATTGGACCCATAGTTCTCATGGAAGTTTTCCTCGTCCACTTATTAGCCTGAATTTTGTAGTACTAAATATGCATCAGTTTCAGCTTTGATGGTGCCGAGTTAACTACAGAATATTGTACAGGTTTGTTACTGAGTGTTTGCCCAGGGGGATACCATACATACATCTCAGCGTTTAAAGATTAATTAGTATTTTCATAATCAGAACGGTTGACATTACTAAAAATATTCTCATAAAAAAAAGGATCCTGTAATAACTGTTCAGGGAATTACTCTGATCCAACAAAAAACCATTCACTATTCCTTTCCTTCTCCTTTCAGACTATCGCTGTAAGCTTTCCTTTTCTTTGTTTTAATGTACTTCGAGATTTGTACTGTCATTTCCATTGGAAACACCATCTTCCGGGTCACTAAGCATAAAGGATTCTCCTCTTAGTTTCTGTTACATATGAAAATGCTTTAATTTTTAAAACGCTGAGATGTATGTATCCCCTTGCAAGCAGCTCAGTAACAAACCTGTACAATATTCTGTAGTTAAAACTCGGCACCCTCCATCACTGGAAATAATGCAAATTTAGTACAAAAAAAAATTTCAGGCTAATAAGAACATTTGTTGAAATCTACTCCATAATATAAAAAGGCAGTGACCTCGACCCACGAGAAGAAATCAAGATCTTAGCGGCATGACCAAATAAGAAAAATATCAGCTATTTGCAAAATGGCTACTCTTATAAAACTCAAATTCCTACAGACTAACTAAGGTAGGATGTACTAAATGATTTCTCATCCTTAAAACAATGTCAGAGATAATTCAGCTCAGGAATAGTGTCACGGGTTATTGGAGGGAAAATAATAAAGAGAAGCTATATTAATGAGATTACTTTCAAAGGAGGGAGACTATAGACTCGGTACGACAGGGGCGGGTGGAGTGATGCTGGCCCGGGGGTGGGGGCTGGGGGGTAGGAGGGGGGTGTTGGTAAAGAGGAGTTATAGATAGTTTTAACTACTCGAACTACGGCATCTTCCCACTACCAGACACAGACCAGGGAACCCCAGCCCCCATC
>NC_087203.1:102206690-102239190 GCF_015104395.2 Macrobrachium nipponense
AGCATGATCTACAATGAAGGACACAAATTAATTATGAAATATGGCTAGCAAGGTACTGACCAATTGTTCTGGTATTCAATAACTATGAAGAGACTATGAAGTAACATTTTCCTCCTAATCACTGTTGTTTCATACAAAACATTGCTGAAGAGTTCTGAAGGGCTTTATGATGAATTAACACTTTTTCTATTTCTTTTCTTATTTATTTATCTATTTATTTATCATTTTTTTTTTTTTTTTTGCTGTTTGGAATTTTATTTCAATATTCGTTTTTTACATACACATTTATAAATGAATCTTAGATCGAGTTTTCTTTTTTTATATCAGAAATTTATTTTTTAACGAAATTAGATTCGCTTTTTATCTTTTAATAATAATTAGAAATAATACAAATACATGTTTAAGTGTCAGACGCTACCCTCACACATAACCATTTTGATATTTGTTGTTGACTGTTGACTACCACTTCTGCGATCCACTGAATTTCCCTGCCATTTTAAATAATTATAAGAGAAAATCTAAGGTGTGTCTGACTCTATTTTCTTCTATAGTCAATATCTCGACTATGTGAAACTCGAAAACATGAATATATCGTTTCGTTACTACATGTAAAACACCAACAATAACACTAAATGTACTGCATTTCATTGAACTGATGAATTATTGAACTATTTCTCCTCTATCGTAGAAATGAGGAAATTTCAGATAAATTCGGCCACTCTGGGATATATTCGATAACTGAGGATCTGAAACTGATACGATCGAGCAGAAAAACTTTTTCAGACTGAATGTTATCTAATGCAATAGGCTTTATAACATGAATGTATTCACTATGATGAAAATTCATCAAAACATCCTAATGAAAATGTAATTCAGGCTTATTTTTGATCATCACGTCTGAACAGAATGAAAAAAATAACCAAACCGAATACCACGATAAATCATCATACAACTTCAAGATAAATAAACGACCAGACGGCTAGGTAGCTGGGGAAGTGAATAATTTGTATCGGGTCGTCTTCAATATAAGATGATCACGAATCATTTCGGCTTTCCTGAACGTTCCTTTGTATCGCTCTTCTTAGCCTCCTTCGATTATTCTTTCTCTTGTTTTCCGTGCAATTTTCCTCATCACACTCGTTCTTGCTCTCATGAACTCGTGATCTGGCAAAGGTGAGGCCGAACTCTTAGCTTAATTAAGGACTCAGCTTTTCTCCCAACAGGTAAAGCCGCACGTTGCCTACATTGCCAAGCGAGTGATTGCACTGGGGGCCGTGATAGGTGTCAGGAGGTGGGGTGAGGGGGGACTGACTTGGTTTGCTTGCTAGGAGAAGAAAAAGCTGAGAGCAGTAAACGAAGGCGCAAGAAAGGAAAGGAGATCAACTCATGCGATACAGTTTTCTCAAGCGCCAAATGCTTTAGCTCTGCAGGTTCCAACTTCATTCTTCCGAGCTTTCAACAGGCGATTGGTGGGATTGGCTCACTCTGTTCATCTCAGGCGAAAACAGTCCTCTGGTATTACGAAGTGATACTGAAAAAGCAAAGGTCAAATGCCAGAGGAAAGCGCATAGTTAGCGATTCCTTCCTACGTCAGATGCATAATCCATAATACAGCGAAGATAACAATATATATAAAGTGCTGAAGCCCTACGTGTTATCAACGAAAATTGGACGCGAGTGGCTTAGAAAAGCTTCAGACTTTGCTTTCAAGCAAGGAGGACACGAAACAAACGACGCAATAAAGTGGCGCCCATCTTAAAGGCAAGAGCCACCTGGAATACAAAGCACCGTGCAAGTGTGCCTCATGCAAGCAATGATACCGCAGGCGTTTAAAAGACTCAGCGGGAAGGGGGGAGCTTTTAACTTGCTTTCAATTGTTAGTAGTTCTGTAAAATTGTAAGAACATCTTCATGTGTAGATTGGCAAATAAAGAAAAAAATATTTACCTTCTAAATAGTTTTTTTTTTTTAATGAAAGCTATTTTTATTGGTGCCTACGTGCATACAAACACACCTACACACACACACACACACACACTCACACACACACACACACATATATATATATATATGTGTGTGTGTGTGTGTGTGTGTGTGTGTGTGCGTGTGTGCATGTGTGTAGGCAGTAATAAAAATTGCTCCCGTTTTGAAAAAAAAAAACTACTGGTAAAAGTAGATTTTTTTCTTTATTTGCCAATCTATCTACGCCAGACCTTGGCAAGGGAGCTTTGTTACCCCACCATCCAACCTTTTGTTATGACATAAAAAAAGAAAACTTTCATTCTGTCAGAGTTTACCTGAATGCTAATAAAAAACACTCAACTTAGGATAATTTGCATAATCACCTTGGATTAACCTTTGTTTTGTTAAAGTGCTTGAGATATTTGAAAAAAATCCGGAATCCCCAACTTAAGACTTAATATTTCTGCTGAATATATAACCGATGCCATTTACAAAACGGAACAGAAGTTTGATGTAACTACACGTTCAAAAGAGGGCGAATTTTGGAAGTCGAATTTCTTGATCAAGAAGCTTTGGGCCTCTCTTGAGACACGAAATAATCTCAGAAAAACGAGTCTGACTAAACTGGGAAACCCATACGTAATTTAAAGTTGAATGAGAAGGGCTTGAACTCTGGACCTCCACACGATCAAATCTAGGTAACACCACTGAACTACTACGACCGAATTGAATTGAATATTAAATTTAGCCCAAAGGCCAAGCAATGGGACCTATGAGGTCATTCAGCGCTGAAAGGGAAATTGACAGCAAAAGGTTTGAAAGGTGTAACGGGATGAAAACCCCACAGTTTCACTGTGGAAAGTGAGATGGAAGAAAGAGAATATGAAAAGATCCTGTAACTGTTGTTGAGTATTAACACGCCCATAAAATAAAAAATGAGATTTTCCTTTACATAAAGCCAAAAAGGGTCTAACATCAATAAATACAGGTCTTCTAATAATAACGTTTTTGGAACTATATGAGATTCACATCAACCGTCCATTTGATGTCTATGCCCATCCCTTACGACGTTCCTGATTGGCTGTTGATCCAGTCACAGGGCTGGAAACTCTCAGTCTCCCTCGAGAGTTCACACGGGCAGGATGTATGTTCCAAGAAGTATATATCCCTCAGGAGAAGTGGAACACACATCCTGCCTATGTGAACTCTTGAGAGAGACTGAGAGTTTCCAGCCTGTGACTGGCTTCTCAACAGCTAATCAGGAGCGTCGTATGCAAGGTAGATGTGAATCTACTATAGCTAACCATTCATTATCTCAAATCCTGAATTCTAACTAGAATACGTATCACAAAACGTTTGACGATTCCATAAACTGCGGCAACATCAGTAATAAGAACTCACGAGTGAAAAGGAACCTGTGGAAAATGGGGTTAATTGGTACATGACGGTTAGGAACTTTTCAACTGAAGCAATGGGGATTATCTATCAAGAGGCAAGGGCCGGAAAGGAAGAGGGAAAGTTGCGAAGAAAAAAAGCGTCTGACGAAAAAGGAAAAAAAAAAAAAAAAAAGGGTCTTTGACGAAAACAGGCAAAGATTCCAGGGAAAGGGGAGAGAGAGAGAGATCAAAAAGAAAAAGTGCCGCCTTTAGGTAAACGCCAACGTGCTCCCGTTAAAAGTGGTAGGCGGTGAGCCGAGTAGGGAAGGTCTAAAGGCAACGAGGCTAATAAGACGAGGCATAACGACGTCTGAGGCATGCGGGGTACGACATGCCGCTGAATGCAAAAAAAATAAAAAAGTTTATTCTCATTGTTCACATTTCTGAGCTTCCTCTGACGAAATGGAAGACGTCGTCAGATTGGGGTAGGATGAAATAAGGAAGATGGAGAGATTGAAGTGGTTAAGAAATCATATGTGTTTGTATATGTATGTATATATATCTATATATATATATCATATATATAAATATACACATACATATATACACATACATATAATATATATATATATATAATATATATATAGATAATCAATATATATCAATATATATATATTTATTATATACACACATATATATATATATATGTATGTATGTAATATCAAACGTAACTATATGTATATAATACAAGCATGTGCATGAGTTTGTATGTACACCTGCGGCATACTGAGTCTATTTAAATAAAATAAATATCTGGATATGAATAATGAGTAAAAATGAAGCCTGCCAGACTAGCTGAGAGACGTAGGCCAAAACAAAAAAGCGACAGAGAGGAATACGGCACAAGACCCCAATTACTCTACGACACGTGACGCGAATGAGCGTGGCGGCCGCGGGCTCCGATTCTGAATGATTTTATAAATAAAAATGAGTTGTGGGGACTTGAGCCCAAAAGAGATTACTCGGCAACACGGCTAAAATAATAATAATAATACTATTCGGTGCGTTTCACGTGGGTGGCAGAGATAAGGGACGCTGGGTAATGACGGGGAAGGCAGACGTCTATTAGAATTTTCCTGTAAAAGAAAAAAAAAAAAAAAAAAAGGAGACCCTTCGCTTACTGTGGGTTTTGTACTTTTATTAAGCAAATTACACGGCGAGAGAGTGTCAAGAGGAAATGGGCGGTGTGATGAAAATTAACGTCCGCGAGACAGAGCTGTTATGTCTTTATTGTCAACGAAGCGAAGAGACTTCATTTTATGGAGGGGAAGGATGATGGACGATGGGAAATGATATGCCCTTCTTGTGCAAATGAGATGTAAAGTGTCCTGAGAATTAGGCATGATTGGACCCAAATTTGAAAGTACTTTACGATTTGAATTTACTTATACACACACACACACACACACACACACACACACACACACATATATATATATATATATATATATATATATATATATATATATATATATATATATCAATTATAAAAGGCCCACAAAAACACTCTGGTTTAAAGCTAAGGACTATATTTCGGTGGACTCACTTCCACCCTTATCAAGTAGTGATTCATTACTTGATAAGGGTGGGAAGTCCCCCCCGGTTACCACCGAAATATAGTCCTTAGCCTTTAAGCAGCCAGAGTGTTTTAGTGGGCCTTTTATACTGGAGACGTATCCTGTTTTAACTGAAGAATTTATTTACACACACATACACACACACACAGACCACATTTCGTAACAAATCTCTACCTTCTCAGTCTTTTCACGATCATACCAAGTCCTGAATAGCATCTCGTCAACACTTCTCACTTATATATGCAAACACGTTTAATGTACATTTGCTGTCATGAAACATCCTAGGGGACATTTTTCCACAATACGTAAACATGCAAAAAAATAAAAAGAAAGTGGAGTCTGCCCCAGATGCCCTGCATCTTGTCCTACAGGCGCCTTTTACTATAAAGATTTGTTCACTTATACACTCGATACTAGAAGGGTGGTGAAGGTTGAGAGAGAGAGAGAGAGACTCAATTTTAAGTGAAGATATACATTCCATTTTAAAGACTGATCAAATAAGATAACATAAGCACATAAAAAAACTTATGGTGTAGTTTTTCTTATGGCTGTAGTTTTTCTTATGGGCTGTAGTTTCCAAGACGCTTACAAATAAAGTTCATTGAAAATGTGAATTCTAGCGGTTTAAAAGGTGACTGCAAATGGAAATAATAATCATAAATATTTTATGAAAAAACACGAGTAGTAATATTGCAAATAATTGAGGGTTCAGAATGCAAAAGAAAAGGAAGAGAAAGGTAATATTATGAAAAAAAATTATAGACAAACGATGAAAAAGCACTACAAAGAGCTATTTGGTGAAACTTGAGAAATAACAAATACAAAGTAAAATTATATGAATTAATGAACCATCCCAGAACAGAGAAGCCCCCGCAAAAAAATAAAGAAAAGTTTTTCCTTACCAAATCATCACCCAATTTCAAATATTCTAAAATTTCAAAAACAAAGGCCAAAATTTATATAGCCATGCAATCTTTTTCAAAGATAAAAAAACGATAAAATCAGACTTTTATCGCTCTGCTCCGCAGCGCAAACAATAGGGCATATTCTGCAGAATACGTTGCAATTAAAAGAAATAAAGAAAAAATCCATTTACAACGGAGCTGTGCTGTGCACAGCATTTAAACACTTGATTTGAATAAATACAGGTCCATTTCGATGATATAAGTCCGCATGGAATTTACCAGTTTACGCATTCATTCTTTTTTTTTTATCAGTTACACAATAAGCTTTATTTCCGTTTCTCTTCACTATTCTTCACCTTTCACATATTTTTTGTGAAGCCTCCTAAGGAGGATCACCGTAGGCAAGTACCGCAGAACTGCAGGAGTATTATGACACTGTAATTTCAAATAATCTTTCATGAAAGTTAAACGAGAATCAAGTCTAAATTACAATTATTTTCCGTTTGCTGTCGCTGCAATTTTCTTCTCTGTACTCAAAGGTGCATAAAAGACCCCGTGTAAAATCATTTTCCAGGGAAGGTCATACATTCGAAAATAGAAAATAAAATAGAAATAAAAAATCAAGTAAAAAATTCACCGAAGTTTTCTGAACAGCGCACAATGCTGTATGAGCCGCGGCCCATGAAACTGCTCGGTGGTGGCCTGTCCAATAACGTTGCCAGACGCACGATCATGGCTAACCTTCACCTTATATAATATAAAAGCTACTAAGGCTAGAAGGATTTAATTTGATAGGTTGATGACTGGAAAGTGGATGATCAACACACCATTTGCAGCTCTAACTCTCAGTAAATTTTGAGATCTGAGGGCGGACAGAAAAACTGCGGACGGACAGACATATAACCATCTCAATAGTTTTTGTTTATCAGAACAGAAAAGGACCACAAAACGACTGATGACATAGTCTATTATGAGGCACTACGACGCAAAACTAGTGAATTTACAATTTTCATGAAAGAAGTGCATTAGTATGCAAATCTTTCTTTGCTCACAACTTCCGTATGCCAGTCTCGCCTCAATCAAGGTACGACTTGGGCAATAGCCCATTTTGCATAATTATGAATACAGTATTCCATTGTCTCCCTTCTGCAAGACTAATAAAGTATATATAGGTCAGGATTAAAGTTTTCAGTGCTTTATGCGCTTTAGCGATAAAAAATTGGATTTGATTTAAGAATGAGAGAAACCTTGAGGAATAAACACATACAGAGCAATGTGAGCAGAAATGGCGTCTTTTGGTTGAAGTGGAAAATTGTAAAAAATACAAAATTATACAATTATTTTTACTATATAAAAGAGTGAAATTGAAAAGCAAGAACAGTACAAACATTTCACACTTTTCCCACCTGTCTGTATGACCAAATGCGCACGTCACATGTATGTTAGTAGACACTGAAACATAGCATATCCCAACGCCATGAATGCGAGCAAAGTTATCAGGAAAAATACAAACAAAAAGCTAAGACCTCAAACCTCTTGAATCTTACTGAATGCCTCGATGAAAACCGCTATCCCTATTTGAGCAAACCACTGTGAATAGCCATGTGATCTCGTTAACCTATTTTCGTCCCACCATTTAGATCATCCAAGCCATCCAAACGAACCTTCCTTTCAGTCATCATAATGTCCGCGTGTGAATACCATCAGTGCTCTGGACACGACTTTGACTCCAAAGGGATTAGACATCGCAAAGGGGATCAGCCTGAATACATCCCGGTTTGGCTGTATAACCTCACGAAGAGCTTCAGAAATTCCCAAGATGAACCAATCAGAGACGCTTTGGGATTAATTAAGATACCTCCCATTGCCGTTTTATCCCACTTCGGACCCACTGCATTTCATAAGAAAGAAATAAATCCTCGATTTTTTTTTTTCTAAAGCGAAGACCGCTCGTAAACTGACGAGTAAGGTTAAATGATAAAGACATTAGACAAGCAAGCAGAGAGTTGCTAAAAGCTGAAGTTATTGCTATGAATAGAAGGACTGGTCCTAAGCAACCAAGAGGTTCCAGAGAGTAGTACCTTAAATGATATCCTTACAAGTTGTATGTTACTTTACGTGACGTTTCATCTGACGTACAAACTATAATATCGCTATTAATGCATTTTATAGTTTGACATAATAAATCACCATTAATATATAAGAAATAGGCATTATGACGAACAATAATACCCCCATTATCCAAATAGTATTTGTATTTACTAGACAACATTATCTTCATTACTCACTCGTGGGAGCTCTGAAACAGATGACGTATTGGTTTGCTAACCTGCCAAAGAAAAAACGAAGCATAATCTTAACAAACTAAACATAAAATTTAAAATATTGACGGAGTTATAAATACTTTGATCTTGTAATAAACAATGACAATGCTATTGCGAAGAAACAGTTGAGCAATGAAATCATAACATTTCTTCCTCGGGGGAAAAATATCCGTTGATATATATATGTATATATATATATATATATATATATATATATATATATATATATATATATATATATATATATATATATATATATATATATATAATCACTATATCAAAAGCACTGAGATGGATAATCGGTGATCAGTCGCCTACGAACCACTTTCCCTTTAAGAAATGATAATAATTTACAATTTACGATATTAATCCCTTCGTGAAAGTCAGAGATGCTATCAGCCTGGCAGAAAGAAGAGAGCTATCACACAGCAAGTGAAAATATGGACATAAGTCTCATGCAAGGTCAACCGCACAAGAGAATGTGCATTTCCATAGAGAAACGTTAATCTTGATGTTTTCAAAACCGATGTCACTCACTTATGAAGTACTTGTTATATCATTATATAGTTTATATTCATTCCCAACTCTCACTGGCCAACACCGACGTTAATGGAACACAACGTCTAAACACGGGATGCAAACCATGGATTACTAATGGTGCTGCCATCAACAACGTAGAACCTTACGAACTATTTTCAATTAAAAGTTGTAATGAAGAAAGGCACTTTGGAAAGACTGAACTCCTAAACAAAAAGAACAAAGAGGACGAATAATTGCGGATAAACTACAACGGGAAGAGAAATGAAGTCGCTCAAACCCACTTCAGTCTCCGAAAAAGTCATCTGAGCAATACGAGGGAATTTCACCATGGATGTGTTTCATAAATTTAGAAATAATGGATATGATAAAACGTCTTTTTACCTACATGCAGAGACATAAAATAATAATGGAAAACCTTTGTCTTGCTAGGGACATTCAATTTGCATTCTTTAGCATTTAGATACACTGACAATACATGGACATGCAGTGGCACCGAAGTAGTCTAGGGCCAAAATCACGAGACCAGACAATAAAATTTACAAATGTTCCGGGGAAAGGTTTATTATCATTATCATCGAAAGTTTGGATTAAGTTACATCATCACAAAATGAATATATCAAAAAAGCAGATAAACGAAAAAGAAGGAAATATCAGTAATTCAATCTCTGAAGGAAAAAACTATCGTAAAACGTTATTTCGACCATGATGAAGGTTCATTTCATTTCGTTTTCTTGGATCAGCAAAGACCACCAATGCTCAGTAATAACGAATATAGTATATGTATGTATGTATATATATATATATATATATATATATATATATATATATATATATATATATATATATGTGTGTGTGTGTGTGTGTGTGTGTGTGTGTGGTGTGTGTGTGTATGTATATATATATATATATATATATATATATATATATATATATATATATATATATATATATATATATATATATACACACATATATATATATATATATCATATATATATATATATATATATATATATATAGATATATATATCCTGGTTTCTCCCAGAATTCCATTTCACAAAGCCCCTCTGAACTTTTCATATGCGTAGGGCTCTCTCCCCGGGATTTCGGTGGCTTCGATCTTAGAGGACTTATATTGATACGAACTTTTGATTAACTCTTGCAGGATACCTGACGATTAATTCAGTCATAGAAAGCGAGATGAAATTATACTGGAGGGGGAGTTTTTTTTCTTTTTTTTTTTTCCTTTTATTTTCTTTTTTGCTTACAGGAATGGGAAATATTCCTGAATAATATTAACTCAATAAGTATTAGTAGAATGTAAAAAATAAGAACCAAATAACCTAGCATGAGTAGATGCACACAAAAATGACTCAAGATTTTAGGAAACATTCACATGGATTTAAAACCATATTAAGGGAATGGCGAGTTACTTTAAATTTCATTGAAAAGCTGGTCCAACTTGGACAAATACTATTGGCTAATTAAGTTACATGGAAAACCCTCATTATGCCAGAAGAAAATGACCTCGAATAAACCCTTTTTCACTGAAAAATTCCGTAAAAGGTTTCACTAAATTCAGAAATTAATCATACGTCCAAGAGACACAGAAGATGGGGATAGCGGAGTTAAAGAAAAAAAAACGCATTTGCTTTAACTCATATAACATGCATGAAATAACATAAGGGTCCTTCCTCTGATCTCTCACTTGCTCAACGCTAGCTATCATCTTTTCTCCCTAAACCTAACCTTACCTCTTTAGCATCTAATCCTCAGCCTAACTTGATTACTCTTTAAAGTTGGAGCGTGTGACTATGGAAACGTACACATATTATTTGATATAACACTCACTGAGCTCGAATCCTAATTTTGTTGAAATGTAACTAAAAATCTACTTGCCGACTACAACCACCATTCTTCGCTTTGTTTCTATTGCCGTCCTTATAATCTATAACTTTGGAACATGGTCAGGAACAAGGACCTGAAACTTTCCTTTTTACTACTGTCAAAAATCAATTCTATCATCATACAATTTCCATTTGTCTACTTTGGCTTGAAACGTGCACTGTTTTCTGTTTTTTGAACTTCCAGCCACATCCTTAAGTCGTCAGTAATCTATTCCACTTTGACAAAATTCATCATGAAGATGAAGCACTATCATTCTTGATGTCCTGCGGTGGGACTATTGCTCCATTTCGTAGGACCTTAGCTTTGTGACAAGCTTTATCATTTTTCTATACTTACAGATGTGTGCATCTATCTGTCTTAGTTTGAATATACTCGCTCTCAGACAATTTAGTCTAGTGAAATGGCACGTCTACTTGGTACCCTAATTAAGACTAAGAACTAGTTATTTACAGAATAGTTCTGTACAGAACAGTTCTGTAAAGATGAACTGTAAACAGTTCCTTTTATCAACTCCTACCAGTTCCCCTCTTCTCTCATAAAAACCCAACTCCAAAAGCTGTATTATGACTCTCCCATTCTTCCAACCTCATGGTACTATAGCTCTCTTCTAAGAAGGCAAGTATTTTGGTTTCTTATTTTCCTCAAAATCATTCATCCTGGCATCCAAACTCTTGCCAAAACTGTAAATTTTATCATATCCATGTGGTCACATCTGAAACCTCTGAACACAGGTAAAATCTCTTGACCTAAAGGATAGCTCTCCTTGTTTACTCTAGAAGTTTGTGACAGATCTGTCCGAATATTTTGCAGTCTGTGTCAAATCATATTGGTCAAATAAGACTGTTCTTTTAAAACAGTTATAAAATCACAGTGATAGCCGCAAATACCAGAAGTTATTCGAGACTATGAATATTTAGATTAATAAAAATTGTATAGAAATTATAGCCCCTGTTTTCCTAGTGCAGAGCACTTTCGAAAGTGACACATAACTTATCAGATGTTTAAACATGCATTGCATTCATAAACTGGGACAGATAATCATGAAACATAAGCTCATTCTACGCTCTATATCTCTCTTTCTCTCTCTCTCCGAAATTGATATTTTGTGCTGCAAGATAAGAAACTACTTTTCTCATTTTAGACTAAGATATGAGATAAACTAGGTAAATTGAAAAGACAAAATAGAAATTCTAGGCAACTGTGAAAAAAAATTATAGCCCCG
This sequence comes from Macrobrachium nipponense, assembly GCF_015104395.2. Classification (NCBI taxonomy): domain Eukaryota; kingdom Metazoa; phylum Arthropoda; class Malacostraca; order Decapoda; family Palaemonidae; genus Macrobrachium; species Macrobrachium nipponense. The sequence continues at coordinate 102,218,564 of NC_087203.1, forward strand.
TCGAATTACAGAGAAGTTATATGAATTTTACGTACAGATATATGAACCCGGTTTTAATCAATTCTCCTTTCTACTTTGACCTTTTCCTTCCAATGAAACTGGCAAAAAAAAAAAAAAAAAAAAAAAAAAAAATGCAGCCTACTAACTCCAAGTAATTTTCCAATTAGGGCAAAAGGAAAAACGAAACAAAACGAATTGGTTTCTTAGTCGAATAATTCAAAACTCTCTTGCAAGGCAAGTTTGGAGAACCCAGAGTTCTTCATCTGACATTTCTTTTTTTTCTGGAAACATCCGTCACGATATCTCCGCCCGCTCAGGTTTCTTTCTTTCCCTATTAAAAATTCTGAACGTTTGTTAACGAAGAGTTTAATCAAAGCAACTCCTTGCCTGTATTGTTTTATTCCCCTTCTTACTTATTTCAATAAATAATACCTTGTCTCGTGATTCAATATACGCACTGTAGAGGGACCTCAGAGAGAGAGAGAGAGAGAGAGAGAGAGAGAGAGAGAGAGAGAGAGAGAGAGAGATTTTCTATGAAAAGAGGGGGGAAAATATCACAGGATTTGTTACTCGTTCTTTTAAATATAGAATCGTTATGAGGTGGAGATTACAGCAACATCTTCAGCAGTATCTGAAGCACTACAATAATAATAATAATAATAATAATAATAATAATAATAATAATAATAATAATAATAATTACGGTAATTACTGTCATTACATACATTACTTTAGGTTTGCAAGTAACGCTGACTTGGGAAGGTCTTTAGTTTAAACCTCGCAAGTACTTATCTTGAGTGATATGAAGGTTGACTTTCAGAAATCTAGTGGTTATCTGACTGACAAAGAGAAAATATGAAAGATAGATCCCTTCCTATTGTCTCTGAGGCTGCCTATATTTCAAAGACAAGCAGTGACAACTCAGAACTTAATGGACTCATATAGATGAGACCAAATAAAAATTGGAACGCTTTGTTATTATGCACAATAAAAAACAATGCACTTATGTATGTGTGAGTGTATATATATATATATATATATATATATATATATATATATATATATATATATATATATATAATATATATATATATATAATACAAGAACCATTGAATCAGCTATAACCAGTTCCCACAAACCTTAAAACCATTATGAAAACCCTTTTCGCAGCCAAGACTGTAGAATTTTAAGAACCCCCTTTGACTCTTAGTCAGCTTTATCAAAGGCATTAGACCTATACTATATAAACTTACACTTTGTTTTGCTGACCAAGTGCACCAAATCGTTTGAAGAAAGGTTTATTAACTAGGCTAAATTATTTAGTTCAAATGTAATATCAATCCTAAATAATATTTAAAATCAGTAACGGCGGGTAATATTTGTACATTGTGCGCGCTCCACAGAAACCATTCTAAATAAGGTTTATCGCATTTCTTAGCATTAATCCCTAGAAGGAGTCAAAAACATATTCATAAAAACATGCAATTTCTTACGAAAGTAAGAATACACATTAGTCTACTGAAATCTGTATCGCTATACAGACATGAATCATCGTAAAAACACGAAAATTATTACGTAATGAATTTTGTCAATTTGGCAAAATAAGAGAGAACTGGTCCACCATAAGGGATGCACGGCAGTTTTACATGTAGCTGATATTTGTTAAAGGGAGATGACATTGGCTATATACCTCAGTAGTTTGTTTGTTTGTTTGTATGGTGTTTTTACGTTGCATGGAAACAATGGTTGGTTACCAGCAACGAGACCAACGGCTTTACAGTGACTTCCGACGCACGTCGAGAGTGAACTTTTATCACCAGAAATACACAATCTCTAACCCCTCAGTGGAATGCCCGAGAATCGAACTCGCGGTCACCGATGTGGCAGCCCAAGGCCATGCCGATCACGCCACTCAGGCGCTGTACCTCAATATGAACCTCCGTAATATTAGTGCACAATAGTACAGCTGGACCCCTGAGGACACAAGATGAATGGACAGAACATAGCAGAGCACAAGAAGAGTGGAGGTTGGAAATGAGTAGACTTGAGGAAGGAAAAACAGGAAGTACAAGAGTGGAGAAATTTCTTCGAGGATTTGGAGACGTTGATGGTGATAATTAAAATGAGACTATTACAATGAAGCGTTTTTAAAGTGTTTTAGTAATCACAGTTGCGTTCTATCGGAGACAGCCATTATAGAGAAAGGGTAGTGAAAAAATGTACGATACTATTTTAAAACAATAGGATTATAAGGAAAATTCGTTGATTTATACAATTCTACATTGTTACTTTATTTAACCATTTCTTTTTGTCACAATGCAAGGATAAGATTAACATAAGTAACTGCCCAACTACGTCATCTCCAATTTGTTTCTTTCTCAAACAGCAGGAATTTTTGTTTTCCTTAAATACCAACACAGTGACAGTTCAAATAAAACGAATAATAATTTTTTTTTTTTTGTTATATCTACACTGAGAATCGCATACGCTCAAACGAGAATCAGATGTTTCCGGAAACATTAAAATCTTTAAAGAACAGTTTCGTAAAAAAAATAAATAAATAAATAAATAAAGCTTTCCCTTAGATTCCGTGCAATCCTCTTGATAGACAGCCAAGCTGAACAGAAAACCCCCTTTAGCGGAACAGTGTGCAGTGGAATATCTTTTTTCAAAAATTCAATTCATACTGCGTTATACATATTGCAGAATTCTGAGAACCGCGACATTATCTATGAGGGTTATTCTAAAAGATGGACAGACCGAACACACCAACTGGCTCTTATGATATTTGAGGCAATGAATAAAATCCAAAGAAAATGAAAGTAGGCTATCTTATGACATCCAGAACGAAAAATAATAAACTACTGATTTTTCTACAAAAACGAAAGAAAATAATCTTTGCGACTAAATATTTGCATTGGAATGGTGGCCAGTAATTCTTTTGTATTAGTTTTATACGAGAGAACAGAAGAAATCCATTACCGTTTCTGTGCACACACTGCAGCCTCTTTACCGGAGAGAAAAGGGTTTTCTGCGGTGATTCTTGAGGGATTCCTGGGATTCATGAAGCGTTGAGATGGGGAAGGAGCAAAGGAGGAGAGGAATCTTCTCACAGATTTGTATTAAAATAACTATACATAGATGGAAAGAAAAAAAGTAGGAATAGCTCCGTGATTAGTTACTCAAAGAGAGACACACGACAAACACCCCAGTCACATTTTAGATTCACTAGCATCCATTGCACGTTCATAAGTGGTATGGAGTAAGGTTATGTATATATATATAATATATACGATATATATATATATATATATATATATATATATATATATATATATATATATATATATATATATATATATGTGTGTGTGTGTGTGTGTGTGTGTGTGTGTGTGTGTGTGCGGGCGTGCGTGTTTGTGTAACTGTCCTTGGGGGGGGAAAACGGACATCTTGAGACATCGTCAAGATGACTTTCACTATAACTGGTAAAAATTTCCAGATTTACAGTGCGTATGGGGTAAGGGTATTGAACATTTTAGAAAATCTCATACACACACACGATATATATATATATAATATATATATATATATATATATCGAGCTACAATGTCCTTTAATATCTAATTCGCTCTACCTCGGAATTAATATATTTTCATATATGCTTAACCGAAGTTTTAATTTTTTTCTCGATAGGTTCGCGCCCTGGTCCAGGCAAATCTATTATCGAGAAAAAATTCCCCTTCGGTTAAGCTATATGAAAATATATTAATTCCGAGGTAGAGCGAATTAGATATTAAAGACATTGTAGCTCGATATATGTATATGAATCACGGAAATGTGATATGACTTATATTATATATATAATTTTAAAATATATATATATATATATATTATATATATATATATATATATTCATATTTACATAAAATATAGAAAATATACATACAATATATGTATGTATATATATATATATATATATATATATATATATATATTATATATATATATATATATATATATATATATATTTATATGAAATAAATATACTACCACATACAGAAAATTTATTCATGGATGAAATCGATTAAAACAGAAGAGTCCAATTTTATGGCGAATATCTTTTATCGGCTTCAAAAGAATAGTAACCACAAATTCGCTTTAATTTAAATCAAGAATAAATTGGTATAATGTAGAGACACGATAAATTTTAAAAGAATGCCATATGTCTATTCATATTTCGGGGCGAGATGAATTGCAAAGGCAATTACTGATATGAATAAAAGAAAGTGCCACCCATACATAATGCCATTTTTCACTTAGCTTGACAACACAATCAGGGTGAAGACAGGCAACCCATTTCTTAGCGCTGCACAAAATAGTAAGCCTTAAAGACGTGTGAAAATAAAGCTAATAAAAACAGAAATATGGCAACAAAAAATTAATAGGATTCCTAAGATAAATAACTAAAAGAAACCATACATGAATCAATCCTCAATACTAGCTGCATTTAAGCCATCTGCGCACAATGTAAGAATGCAGAATACAATGAGTCTCCTTTCCGGCAAAGGAAAGAAAGTCTGAATTCCCAAATGAAAAATATTGACTTATCTCCATATTAACATAAAGAATAACTTTCTGATCGTCACTTCCCACTATGGTAAACTTTCCATGATATGGCCACAAGAAACTGACGACAAAAGAGATACGAGTATAGACTAAATCTGATCCATATACGCTCACTAATACAACTACACAATTAAACTATCTAGTTTATTTTTCATTATTATGAATCTGGTAATTTTTCGCTTATTTTTGGCAACAAACCTATTCAAAGTCTGTTTGTGTATTTGCTTACTGAATCGTGTAAATATGTCTCTGCAAGGTAGGCTTGCTTGCATGGCGTGATTTCATCAGCAATTCTGTTTGAAGGAAAAACTTGCATTCCGGACGAAAGACTTCTAAGTATTCTTACACACGTGAAATATTTTCGCGGAACACACAAGGTGGGTTGTGGTATCAACTTACGGGGATTAATCTGAGCAATATTTATATCTATCATTATTTTCATTTTCATGCAACGCTGTCACAATGTATGATAAAACTGCGTACAATGAAAACTTTCAACTCTCACGCTCTTTGATAATTTGATACCTTCTGGTGTGCAAGCCCCGTTGATTCCCGTTCGTCAAATTAAACTAGTGATGAACGTAAAACGTTCAACTTGGCCCAACGAACCCAGGAATAAGATTCCAGAAACCACGGAATTCGACAGAAGCCAAAAAACTTTAATTTGTTGAATTTCCAACGTCAGTGTTACAACCGCATGCATATATTTGTAAGCAAGTCTTTAAAGCTTTTTCTAAATGGGAATATTTCGAAGGTATGGCACAGAATTCCAGAATATTCAAGGCTGAGCGAATGAAGATTAAGCCTCCAGGGAAATGACCAAAGTTTGAGAATCCGGAACGCATTTTGCCTGCCAGTTTATGCAACTGATAAAGACAAATGAGATTACAATGGAACAAAGTTCTTTCTTACATGAATAATATATATATATATAATATATATATATATATATATATATATATATATAGATATACATATATATATATATATATATATATATATATATATATAAACATGATATATATATATATATATTATATATATATATATATATATTATATATATATATATGTAAACACACCTACACCACACACACACACACACACACACACACATATATGTATATATATATATATATATATATATATATATATATATATATATTTATATATATATACATATATGTATATATATATATATATATATATATATATATATATATATATATATATATATATATATCGAGTTCTCTTTGACACTTATTAAGAATACATTCATGCATGCATAGTACATACACATCCATGATATAATTAGTCAATCTCCCGCCCTCAAATATAGTCGCATGTTTCCCATGAATATCGAATTCACTTTTACTTTGGAAATTACTTTCACTCGAAGGGAATTGTTTCAAAGATGCATCTTCCCTGACCGAAATTCGAACCTATAACTTTTTTGGGTCCAAATTTGGGTGACACTGATATTATCCAATTAGCTATCAAGTTAGTAAAACTGACATCGTCCCAACAAAGTTAAAGTTCGAATTCTGGTCAAGACAGATGTCTCATAATGTTTAATTTCTTTTAAGCGCAAGTTATTTCGTAGGTAAATTGAATGTGATAATAATGTGTTATATGTGGCTCAATGCTTCTAATGAGGAGAACTGAATTCGCATTTAAGTCACATGAATAGAGATAACTCTATTCCTGGTCATACATACACATATCGAATTGAATTGAATGTAGAATTTTGGCCAGAGACCAAACACAAGTTAAGACCTCAGCGTGGTTATTACTAATAAGCATGTAAGTACATATGTGTATGTATGTGTGTATATGCGTTTGGTGTCTGTGTCTGTGCACGCATGAAAACAGTGATACATGGACATAGAGAGACTGACAGGTTGTAGATAATAAAATGCGGTTTATGTATGCGTGGATACGCGTGTGTCTGTGTGCACAAATGAAAGCAGTGATACATGAACGTAGACTGAAAGGTTGCTTATAATAAAATTATGTTAATAAAGACAGAAGTATAAATAAAACAAACAGTAAAGTTAATAAAGGCCAAAATTAAACGAAACCTTAAAAAACGAACCTTAACTTGCAAAAAAGGGGAAAAAAACACATGCATTAATGCAAAAATCCGCCCTAACGCGAAATGCCTCAAGCTAAGCATAGCCTAGGCATGATTCACAAGGCTCGGCACTCTATACTCGTCCACTGAAATCAATAAGTGATGATATCCCAAGCTATGAATAAATTTCCCAGGCTTCCGTGGCCAGAGAGATAAGACGAGGTTAAACGCCCCGAAAACAACATGCATAAACATTCGCCAGAACTGACCCCCATTGTATGCTTGCGTATACTGGGTCGCAGTCAGCAAACTCGTATTTTAGGTTTTATTATTTTGCTGCTTGTTCACAATAGCAAGGTTAATGAATTTAAAGGAACTTTATAGATATCCTACTGGATACAGGATACACAATCTAAAGCAAATGTATTAAGGGACCCCAATAGTGTTTTTTTATTTTCTTAATCGTGCTAGTTGTTCACAAGATTAAGTTATATCACGGTATTAAGGGAAGTAATAAATATCCTACCGACCATGGGATATATCAAATCAGCAGATGTAGACAGAGGACGCAATAATGAAAAGAACACTATACAAATAAATTATATATATATATAATGATAATAGAATATATATGATATAGTATAGATTTAGATATATATTTATATACATATATAACAATAATATATGATATATTTATATTTATAAAAATAAAATTTTATATATAGATAGATAGGTATATATATATAGATAATACGTATATACGTATAATATATTATATTCATATATATATATTATAGATATATAGTATTAGAATATATAATATATATATAAAATATAGATGTATATATATATATATGATATATATATAGATATATATATTATATATAATAATATATATATATATAAGATTATGATATAACAAAGATCGTAAACAGCAAAATCGCACTGTCTCACCCGAAATCCCCCCACATAATTTGAGTTAAATAAACAGAATTGACCAAACATAAAACAGCGAACACAAACGTTGTCAAGATGTCACTATCCCTGACCTATTCTAGATAATAGATAAAAGATCAGTATCATGCAGCTCGTTTGCAAAGGTGAACAGCAGCAAAATACGCAGTATTCTGGCAATGAATCTAATATGTCGTTTACCATATAAGTTACGATTTCCAAGAAAAATTAAATAATATCTCCAACTAGCACATGTGGTAGAAGAATGATTTTTTTTCCGATACACGTAATCCAAAAATTGCAATTCCTTCTCACAGTATACTATTATTATTGTTTTTTTTTTTTTTTTTTTTTTGCTCTATCACAGTCCTCCAATTCGACTGGGTGGTATTTATAGTGTTGGGGTCCGGGTTGCATCCTGCCTCCTTAGGAGTCCATCACTTTTCTTACTAGTGTGCCGTGGATCACACTCTTTCTGCATGAGTCCTGGAGCTACTTCAGCCTCTAGTTTTTCTAGATTCCTTTTCAGGGATCTTGGGATCGTTTTTGCCTAGTGCTCCTATGATTATGGGTACGATTTCCACTGGCATATCCCATATCCTTCTGTTTCTATTTTCAGATCTTGATACTTATCCATTTTTTTTTTTCATTTTTTTTCCCTCTCTTCTCTTCAACTATGGCTGTCCCATGGTATTGCGACATCAATGAGTGATACTTTCTTCTTGACTTTGTCAATCAACGTCACGTCTGGTCTGTTTGCACGTATCACCCTATCCGTTCTGGATACCATAGTCCCAAGAGGATCTTTGCCTGATCGTTTTCTATCACTCCCTCAGGTTGGTGCTCGTACCACTTATTACTGCAAGGTAGCTGATGTTTCTTGCACAGGCTCCAGTGGAGGGCTTTTGCCACTAAATCATGCCTCTTTTTTGTACTGGTCTGCGCAAGTGCCGGGCATTCACTTGCTATGTGGTTTATGGTTTCATTTTTCGTATTGCACTTCCTACATATGGGAGAGATGTTATTTCCGTCTATCGTACTTTGAACATATCTGGTTCTTAGGGGCCTGATCTTGTTGGCCGCTTGTTATCCTATCCTTCAGTTTCCTTCTTTACCTCTCCCCTCTGTAGCCATTATTACTTATATTATTATTATTATTATTATTATTATTATTATCTCATGAAAGCAATCCTAGGGTCTTGGAAGACAAAATGTGCGTATGTTACTCACACACTTACATATGTGTGCGTGTGTGTCTGTGTGTACATACACAGACAAATAAATACTATATATACGTATATAGTTACACACACCCAAATATATATATATACTATATATATATATATATATATATATATATATATATATATATATATATGTATATATATCATAGACCCTTGAATAGAAGGACTGGTATCCTCTATGCTCGGTTATCTGGAACTTGGGTCCCAAGTTGGAACTTGGGTCCCACCCACAATTTGTGTCAAATACATGATAGAACCTTCATTCTGGTGTCTTAAGGGGTTTTTGAAGGCGAAGAGTTCATTTGTCATACTTTTAACCTCCTACAATGTCATCTGAAGGTCATTTAAAGGTCAAATCTAGGTCATTTTAAGGTCAAATCTCATACACAAAATCATACAGAATATTGTATATTCTCTCAATTAAAGCAATGGAAACACACCTTAAGTTACCCTGTCACTGAATTAAAATCCATATATAAACAGTTAAGCCTGGAGAAACAACAGGAACATGTCTAAGGCAAACAATATAGTTATTCTAGAAACAAAATCATTGAAAAAACAAAAACATTCCATAAATATAAATAACATTAGGTACATGTTTAGTTTTTAGCAGATAGTTTTTCTTTTCTTCTCAAGCAGCCAAGGTGTCTTCTTTATCACTGTTGTCTAGCACAAATGCTTTCAAAAAAAATGTTGACAGAGTAAGGCATGCTCCTTGAATTGCAACCATTGGACTATCGATACAAGATAAAGTTTGGCTGAGATGAGCTCGGCAGCAATGCAAGTTGCACTCATCAAAAAGTTTATAGGCTGAGTGTACAAAATGCACTGTTGAGAGTAGAGGTACAGTTAGTCCACCTCTGCTTAAGTTTGTGAGAAACTCTGAATTAATATGATGGTCGTCGTTATCTTCAGTTTCGACACTCAAAATATTACCTCGAAATTTGTGTTCCAGATATCCAGCTAGAAAAATAATTTTATGTTTGATACTGTCATTAGATTGAACTAAGTCTTCAGTGTCAGCAATAGTGATGTCAAAGTGATAATCATCAATGCAAATGTTAGAGGTACAAGGCACATCATTAGACTGGTGCGGCGTAGGACTCGTATTTCAAAAGTGCATGAAGGTTCTTGGTTGCTGCAGCTGCCTTGATATCTACAATGTCAATGTAGAAATTACCCCCATTGTGTTGTCTGGCTTGGCCAAAGAACTTTTCAAGGGCCTCATCAGCAAACACACCAGGTAGCACATAGGTGAACTTGTACTGAGTCAATAGCCACTCTGCAGCCTCAATGTTGGCTCTTGTAGACAGCACCAATGCCTCTGCAGTTTGCTTTGCGAGCTTTTGCGTCCGACCTCGACCACCTGACCATGCACAAGAGGATATAACATCACAAGTTTCATTAAGTTTCTTGAAAGTAGTGCATTATTGGTCCATGGTTGACGACAATCATCACGCATGTTAATACCGGAATACCGATCTTTCACATTCATCATGTGGAACCAATCAGTGATCAGCTTAACAAAATGATGGTGCCCTCGCTAATGCAAGTTATCCTTTAGAGTTGAAAGGGCAGCAACAGTTTTGTCATTGAACATTTGACAAACAAAAGGCACGCTTTGTCTCTGCAAAGGCTTTGGGTACACAGCTGTGAATGTGATCTTGGTTAGACGGATGCTGTTTCTCCTGTCTTCATCGTACAGTGCTTCTATGTCCCATTCATCGTGCAACAAAATATGTTTTTCCACCCTCTTTTATGAAAGAAAGTTCCTTATCCTGAACGGTTATCCCAGTTATTCTTACATTTTTGAAAGAATGAACATAGTCAAAAACAAGGAAAGCATGAGAATTTATAGCATTTATGAAAGCTTTACCAGGACCACCTAATTTACCATAAACTGCAACGTTTGTGATGCAATTATCACCTACACAAGAAATATAGTACCACCAGCATCGCTAACCGCTACTAGAAGCTTCTACCAGAATTTCCTTGAGTTGATCTGAATTAAGTTTTGCAACAGGGTAAATGCGTAGTATATATTTAGGGAACCACCAAAATGCAGACAACTTCAATTACTAAAGCATGTGTTGCGAGAACTTCGGTATCACAAGAACCCTTTTGAGCGTAACCAACAACACGACCACCTGAGTACCTAAGTGTTTCTGTTAGCTTCACTTCATCAAAAAGAATGTTGACAAGACGCTGCTGAGGTTTAAGTTTTGAAAAAGTTGCTCCAAGTTTTATCATGTAGACTACAGGAGAGAAGTTTTTTCAACAGTTCCACTCTAGGTAAAACAACTGAACCAGACTTTCGTAGCATTTTATATGCAGCTGGTGAAATGTTATGGAGTTCGGCACCAAGAACATAAAGATTTCTGTCAAAGCGACGGCCTTCTGGATGAGTGAGTAATAACTGTAACTGAGAATGAAGAAACTGAAAATGAGGCGAATCAGAACAACTCATATGGCTCAATTCCTGTACTGCACTTTTCAGATAGTCTGCATCTTTGAACTCATACTCTGTTATGCATGACCTAATTTTATCAAACTGGGACCATTTACTGAGAAGGCTATTCTTTTGCAGACCAACCAGCTTTAGAAAAATATGCCTTAGGTATTTCCTTCCATTTTTCTCAACGCATTTAAGATACAAAACCCAAATGACGATTTCACATGTTGCAAATGGAGAAATTGGATAACAGAACGGCCCTTTGCATCAGTTTTAGAAATGTAAATTATCATCACTATCACAAACAATACGATAATCCTTTGAGATATGCTCCTGGATGTCATTACAAAAATGAATAAAAGTCGCCGATCTTATCACAACTTCATTTCGGAGTCTTTCGTTTTCAGCTCGGGTCTCTGCTGAAGCAGTTGTAATTCTGGGTGCTGGGGGGACCTGCTTTAAGCATGACTTTGAAACTCCAGGGAAAATGGATGGTGGATGACTTGGTTTTTTCCCTCCTTTAACTGTAATCCATTCACAGTCAAAATGATGAGCACAGGCATAGATCTGCTTCAGCTGTAGCAAACTGGAACGCTCATTTGGCATAGCATCGATCCAACGTTTCGCTCCACTTCATCAGTTGGAAATGATACTACTTTGGTGTATGGTTCATCCCTGTAATTTCCTCGACATCCGTAGACATTACACCTTCTTAGGCATTGTGCGTTGTTAGTAAAAACCCTGAAACAGAATTAAATAAATATATCAATTATGTCTAAGCAGTTTTGGCAATTAGTTTATCAATATGTTGCTAGATTACATTCCTTTTTCGACTAAAACATAAACTCCTTAAATAGGCCCCATTTTATGACTAACATACGGCACTAAAAGTGAATAAATGTAAAAAATGTTTACATACATTCAAATCATTGTTTACATACATACAAATCATTGTTTACATACAGTGAAACATATTACGTCATAAAATAGTGGGACCCAAGGTTCGCAACCCGAGAGTGCAAGATACTAGTCCTTCTATTTAAGGGGTCTATATATATATATATATATATATATATATATATATATATATATATATATATATATATATATATATGTACATATATATATATATATATATATATATATATATATATATATATATATATATATATATATAATATATATATATATATATATATATATATATATATATATATATATATATATATATGTGTGTGTATATTTATGTGATATAGTATATATATATATATATATATATATAATATATATATATATATATATATATATAATATATATATATATATATTATGTTAGGTTCCAATCCTGTGTTCATTATTATTATTCAAATCTTGTGTTCATTATTATCATATTTCGCGACGAAGGGGGGCGTAAGTCGAATGAAATATTAGCAATTCGTTCGCTTTTGGAACTGTAAATATGAATAGATAAATAAAACTCCAGTTTTCATAACAATTACATTCCATTTCATTAATTTAAATTGGCATACTGAGGTATGCTAATTATGAGATCACTTGAAAAATTCTGTATTAATTATAGACGAAAACTATGTAAACTGAAAAGCGTAATCAAGTTGCATTAAAAAATATTCATAGTTGCTTATGCTCAAATACAAATTAGCATACTGAGGGATACTAATTATGAAATCACTTAAAAATCCAGTGTTCATTATAGACGAAAAAATATGTAAACCAAAAATCGTAAGCAAATTGCATTAAAAAAATTTTCATAGTTCATTATGCTCAAAACGAAGTTATAAGCAAAAAAACGCAGTTAAAGTACATTTATTAAAATCATTGTTGATTACAGTCAAAACCAAAATTATAAGCCAAAAAGCCTAATCAAAATTGTATTGCCTGCAGCAGACACCCATAAGTCGCAGAATTCGTTTAAAAGGACAAACCAACGAGGCGAACGAATGTTCCAGAAGGGCGTGACCTGAATTAACTCAATCTAATACAAAGTTGCCTCCTCTGACTCCGCCCTCTTAAATTAACTACGTAAAAAAAGTTAGTGAATTAAATTAGGCAAAAGTGGCGTACCTCATTTGATAATAATCAAGTTAGTCTAAGGGAAGGAGCTAAATACCACCCACCACCTCTCTCTCTCTCTCTCAGGCCTCAGCTAAGCATTGGGAGGAAACGTAGGGGTAAATATTGTGAAAGGAAAAACATTAAGAATATGCAAATAATAGACAGACTGAGAAATGTGAACCCCGTAAACAAATACATTATTGTGAGGCCGTAAATGCAAAACAACTCTGTTATGTTAATGATGCTATCAAATGACAAGTCATCGTCAGTTCCAGTCTCTCTCTCTCTCTCTCTCTCTCTCTCTCTCTCTCTCTCTGAAAGATACTTTATATAGCTATATACATATATTTAAGTAACATGTTAAATTTGTTCAAAAGCAGTGAGAATGATTGGTTTTTGGCAAAATTGAGTTTTCCATGTTACTGTGCAAAAGAGTAACCAATTTCAATAACTATAGTAGATTCACAGGGCTGGAAACTCTCAGTCTCTCTCGAGAGTTCACATAGGTAAGATATATGCTCCACCTCTCCTGAGGGATACCTTTCAAAAGTATCACTCAGGAGAGGTGGAACACACATCCAGCCTATGTGAACTCTCGAGAGAGACTGAGAGTTTCCAGTCCTGTGATTGGCTTATCAACAACCAATCAAGAGCGCCGTAAGGGACTGGCCTAGACATCATATACACGGTTAATGTGAATCTACTATTGTACAAAATGAAACTTGGACTGGCTATTCAGTCAGGTCTCAGTCATTCTGAAAATGAGCCTCAGGCGTATGACCATACCTGTTATTGATCCGCTTCAGATCTTGGTTACGGCTGACAATGCATTCATTTAACATTTAGAGACAGTTAATAACTGCAACAAGAGATGCACCATCCTTTACAGTGCGATTTTATTTCCTGACTAGCAAACACAGTAAGTCACTTAACAAATGACCCCTGATGGCTACTATGCGGGAACCAAACAAGATCAGTCTGGGCTAAGTAAAAGAGTCATTAGTGACTTAGTGACGGGTAGTCACAGGAAGACATGCATGCGATTGAGGTCAATTACATGAACGCCTACATCTGAAGAATAGGTGACATATGCACACATAACCCAATATTAACATAATATTAACAACAGTTAACTTATTAATATGAACAGCATTCTATTTCATGCGCCTTTCCTCTGTTTGTCTCACCGTTTTTCAGCATGATACCTTCTCTTGAAAAGGGAAAACAAAAGAGTAATTCTTTACAGGCAACAAGGATCCAGACATACAGATTAAAAAGGGAGAGAATCATTACCTGATGCTCTCTCACAGAAAGTCAAAGCCGTCAAATACGAACAAGCGATTTCTCTTAGCAAATTCGCATCTAGCAAATATTTTTTTACATTGACAGACGAAGTCAGGAACTTTCTAACTTCCAAGAGACCAAGGGGGAATTTGAAGATGCAAGCCTTTCTGACTGAGCCTTACGTTTAAATTACTTACTCAACTTTCTCGTAGTCACATAAGAAGTTCTCATATTGATTTTCTACAAGTTTCCAGACAAAGCTTCGACACTGTAATACTATCAACACAATATTGGCAGAACAACTTCTGTAAACTCTCTCTCTCTCTCTCTCTCTCTCTCTCTCTCTCTCACACACACACACACACACACACACGCTTCTTGTAAATGTACGCATGAACAAGTTTACGGTTTGTTGGAGAGTTATGCAAAGAAAATGATAAAACATTATTAAAGAATAAGTGATGCACTAACCATATCTTAAACAAATAATGATCAAAAGAGCTCCGAAACATGAAAGGAAGTGGCGTATTCCGGAGCAGAAGACGGCGCAAGAGAGGAAGCAGGACGAAGGGAAATTCATTTTGAAATTCTACAGTATATTCAATCTAACAATCAGCCGTGAAATTCCTCAAGCCGCTGATAAAAAACTTTAGACTTATTTGCTGACTGCAGAATTAGTTCATGGTTAGAAATAAATCAAGTTAGAATCTTATGGAAAATGTCTTATTGTATCATTAAAAGCTAAACCAAAATAAAAAACCAAAATAAAAAAAAATATGCGCAAGTGATTCTAAAGGACGATTCATTCTAGAAGAGGGAAAGGAATATGGAAAATGACGATAAAATGGCACTGTTATTACCATGAGCTGTCAAATGCAACATCTTTAACAGAAAATTTAAAAATCTGAACTGGCACCCGGTTAGCCTACTACACCTCGACTCAATAAAAAATTTCTTTTTTTTACCAAGGTACTCCACTTATAAACAAGAGGTTCCTCTCTCTCTCTCTCTCTCTCTCTCTCTCTCTCTCTCTCTCTCTCTCTCTCTCTGTATCAGTATGTGATTCACGAATAAGAAAAGACTAACTCCTACTAGCCAGGGCACAAAAGACCCTTGCCCAAACTTTAAAGATGTAAAATGCAGCCTAAAGTAAATAAATTCTTTTGCTCTCTTCTGCGGATGCAGGAATTGGAAATACATGTTTCCCTAAAATAAGCACAAACTAGTAAAACTAGGATGGGAAAAATGGCAAGGAAAACAGTCAATTAGATTGTGTACTACTTTGGTTCAGAGTAGACAGAAATACGAGGCCATACATATAGTGGTGGGCAAAGTGGATAAGGGCATATCTGACCATTATTTGGTGGAAGCTCAAGGTAAGATATATCGACGGGCAAGTAGGATAGGAGGAAGGAAATTGTAATTGTAAGGCTAATCAAGACAAGTGAGTCTGGCAGAGAACAAGAAAGGAAAGTATACATACGTAGAGAAGATGGATGAAAAATAGACAAGGGTTAAAGACACAAATTCAAAGGAGTACATAAATACTGTGCAAAACTTACGGTAGAATGGAGACAGATGCAAAGTAAAATGTTTTGAGATTGCACGTTATAGAGCAATACAAAGCTTTCATGATAGAAGTTAATTGTTGAGGGAAAGTGACTAGTTTGTCTAAAAGGTTGGTTTATATACCTGAAGATGAACCCAGAGAAGGGTTCGAAAGGTTTTATAAGATTTTACACGAGCTTTTAACAATTATATAACTTTGGACCCTTTAGAACATTTTATGAACTCTCGTGATAGAGAGTTTTTTTTTCCAAACAAACATAACCTATCAATAGCATAAGAACACACCTGATATTTAGGCAGCTGTGAGTCACTTAAACAAGCTAAAAATCTCTATCTATAAAGTGTTATGGTTTTCATGGCAAAAAGATTTCAACACTGAGAAGTCACCAAACAATTAAACGATTCCTCAAATTCGAAAATCCAACCATTCGCAGACACCTAGACAAACAAATAGCTTTGAAAACAACTAACATGACGCACAACAATTCACGAAAATAAACAATCAAACGTCAGGAAATGGTGCTGAATACATCGCATCGATCCAGTTTGTTTTATACAATTAAAAACAATTTGCTGTAATCTACACAAGTAAACGGTTGAAGGTAGTAACAGCGCAATTTACCCTTGAAGAAATATATTTCAGATATCGCTTTTTACATAAATGATTATATGCAGAATTATGCTTTCATGTACCTGAAATTAAAGGAATGATTTAGATTTTCAAATGAGTAATTTATAAGCAGTAAAAAGAGAGAAGTCACCAAAATGAGATAATTTACAGATGTTATTTTATATTCCTATGTGATTTTACATGAGAAAGACCATCCTACGCTCCTGCGCGGCGAATTATTAAACGATTAGATTTGCATATACTTTGCATTTCATGAAGACAGCTTTTGCATGACACTGCCACTGATGAGGGTTTATCCACGACTTTATATGATAACGTTGATAATAATACTAAATACAGATTACTAACGCAGTCCGCTTAACTCCCACATTTAGTTTTTACGACAGAATTTCTGCAGATGAAATAACATTCAATTCAGCTCTTGGGCTGACAAGAATCTGCTAAACCAGGTGTACGGGGATTCAATTCTAGATTTTTAGGGGGAGGGGGAGGAATCCATAAAGGGTGTGTCTTTAGTTTTCTGTAAAAGAAAGCTATTTGAGATGGATATTTTGTCTGTCCGTCCGCCCTCAGATCTTAAAAACTGCTGAAGCTAGAGGGTTGCAAATTCCTGACAGTGTGAAGTTTTTTTCTTATTTTTTATTTATTTTTTTTAACGACTTGTGAAGTTTTTTTTATTTTTATTTATTATTTATTATTTTTTTTTAGCGACCATTGAAACATTTTCACATTACGGGAAGTTTGAGCAGCAAATTTCCTAAATCAGAGGCAGCGCCGAAGAAGAAAGAAACAGCAATTGCCCACCGACGAATTCGGCAATTTAACAAGCGAAGGGACTCGTTAACACGCAAACGCTCGCCTCATGAATGATAAAAGAATTAAAGATACGACAAAAACCGAAACGAGGAGGGAAAATAGCCTTCTGGGGGATATCAGGTAAAACAAAAAAATACTAATCTTCTTACATGAAATAGCTTCATTCGGTAGCAATAAACCTGAACTTCAAATGGCTGGTCAACAGAGCTAATTAGACCCATAAGGAACAGAGGGTAGTGAAATACGCCAAGGGCAGTAGAAACAAAATCAATGACTATCGTGGAAAAAGAAGACAAAGGGAGAGAGACAGAGAGCGGGCTTCTTGGACAGGCACTCGTTAAGCATGGAGCATAATTCAAATCTACCCAAGAATCTGTAATGTCAGTGTAAACGTGGTCAAACAAATAAATATATTTTAACCGCCACAATTATATATGTAGGGTGATCAGTTTGTTTGTTTGTCTGTATGGCGTTTTTACGGTGCATGGAACCAGTGGTTATTCAGCAACGGGACCAACGGCTTTGCGTGACTTCCGAACCACGTCGAGAGTGTACTTATATCACCAGAAATACATATCTCTACCTCCTCAATGGAATGCCCGAGAATCGAACTCGCGGCCACCCAGGTGGCAGGCCATGACCATAACGATCACGCCACTGAGGCGCTTCAGGGTGATCACAGTTGCATAAATGAACAGACATGCTGTAACATATTAAAAGCCCTTGACAGAAGAAATACACATTAAAATCGAGTACTCTATTCTCGTTATTCGACGAGATAAAACGAATATGTCTAGACTTCACCCCTTGTATAACCCGATCACATAAACTGCAGGGCATAACCAAGGCCTGGGCATAACAAACATGCTCCCCGAACAGGAACCACCGAGTCCCTACTGACTACACTCCCCTCCTTCCAATTCCTTAAGATCTCCGCCGGAGGGTCTGGAGAGATTTCGTGGGCGATTACATATCTCTGCAAAACGTCTTGGGGTAGTAGGAAAGGAGAAGGAATGGGAGCAAGAGAACGTGTGTATGACAGGTGGAATAAGAGTGAAAATGGGGAAGTGGAGAGCAGAAAATTAAATAGTTTTTGATTTCAGAATATATATATATATATATATATATCATATATATATATATATATATATATATATATATATATATATATATATATATATATATATATATGTGTGTGTGTGTGTGTGTGTGTGTGTGTGTGTGTGTGTACCAAAATAATGTACATATGAAATGTTTCACAATATGATCGATGCCAAGGCTAATCCTTAAGAATGAAGAATTGATTTCAGTTTTAATATATATATATATATATATATATATATATATATATATATATATATATATATATATATATATATATATATTGTTACGAAGTGCCAAGTATCTGGTTTCCATTTATCAATTATTACCTCACCAAAACGACTGAACCTTTAAACGACTGAATACTCTAAAGAAAACGGTGATCCCTTAACACTTACCAGTATTGCAGAAAATCAGACTAAGTTCATCAAAAACAGTGTGAGGTAATCTTGTAAGTAATTAATTAATCAAAGGGCATCAATCCATCAACAACTTTTAAAAGTCTAAGTATTTCCCTGATTTCAGAAGTCTAAGTACTTCCCTGGTTCTAAGTCACTTCAAGTAAATTGAAGGAAAGCAAATCAATTACCACTCTATGTTTCTACCTATCATCATATAATCATAATCATATATACTGGTATAAGAATGAAAACTACTTATATATTTTAAATACAAAAAAATTTTATTATTAAACTCAAAATTTATAAGTGAAATTCACAATATCATTGAAAATTACTGTACTTGAAAACAAAGTAAATTAAAGTTCAATTATTCTTGAATCAAATTAAGTAAAATTTAATCAAAATTAATTTATCACAAAATTCAAGAAAATTAATTCAATCAAAATTCAAAAGTGTTAGGCAATAATTGAAAACTAGAAATTAATTCACAAGTGCTAAACAACAATAAATCTTGAAAAGAATTCTAAGTAAATGCAAATTAATTCTCAAGTGTTAAATTTAATTAATGTGCAATGATTAAGCAATGAAAATAACTAAGTCAATTAAATTGTGAATGCAAATGAAAATATAAATAAAAAGACACACTTCAATAAGAAAACGAAATAGTGCACAAACAATGGAACAACACAAACACAAAAAATCAGCAATGTGTAAAAGTGTAAATATTTTTCACTCAAAACATTATAACCAACAGTTTTTTACCAAACTTCACACCACTGTTATTAGTTTAACCACAGTTCCTATCAATTATTAGTTAGCCACACACCCCTATTCCATTATTAGTTAAACACAATTCCTATCCATTATTAGTTTAAACACAATTCCTATCCGTTATTAGTTATTAGTTGCAACTAATAAAAATATAACACACTTTACCTTTTTGGTATACCAACTTCTTTCTTTCTCTTTTGCTGCAGCTTGTATATCACACTTTCACAAAACCAGGCGCCGTTACAAATCATGTTTGGTTCAGATTCCACAAAAGAAACTAAATAAACTCTAAGAAATATCAAAATCTGAAATTCTAAAATGTTACGAGTGACCATTTACGTTACGTTAATATAATCTCAATGTGTCGAGGGAGAGAGAGATGTTAATGCCTTTGAGGTTCTATGATAGAGTAAAAATCTTTTCCTTTATGGAAGCTGGAGAGGGCAGATGTCAAAAACGTTCTTGGCACGAAGCTTCCAGAAAGTTCGAGATCTGATGCAATCTTCACAAAAAAATGTGGGTAACATGCACGTGGTTTTGATCAAAGATATATGCGTACAAGTCCTGTCTGTTAAAAAAAAGATGTTACTCTACTCGATCGAAACGGAGGCTGAGCGACAATTAAGATTGACA